>NW_026287685.1:80000-103508 GCF_023373465.1 Oncorhynchus keta | reverse complement strand
CCGACGTTTTCGTTGTTGTTACAGCCTGAATGTAAAATGGATTAAATGCTTGCCGTGCTTCTACACCTGCATTGCTTGCTGTTTGGGGTTTTAGGCTGGGTTTCTGTACAGATCAGTAATGGTATTGAGGCCTACAGTGTTGACCCATGAAATACTGATCAGTAATGGTATTGAGGCCTACAGTGTTGACCCTTTAAATACTGATCAGTAATGGTATTGAGGCCTACAGTGTTGACCCTTTAAATACTGATCAGTAATGGTATTGAGGCCTACAGTGTTGACCCATCAAATACTGATCAGTAATGGTATTGAGGCCTACAGTGTTGACCCTTTAAATACTGATCAGTAATGGTATTGAGGCCTACAGTGTTGACCCTTTAAATACTGATCAGTAATGGTATTGAGGCCTACAGTGTTGACCCATCAAATACTGATCAGTAATGGTATTGAGGCCTACAGTGTTGACCCTTTAAATACTGATCAGTAATGGTATTGAGGCCTACAGTGTTGACCCATCAAATACTGATCAGTAATGGTATTGAGGCCTACAGTGTTGACCCATCAAATACTGATCAGTAATGTATTGAGGCCTACAGTGTTGACCCTAAATTGTAATGGTATTGAGGCCTACAGTGTTGACCCTTTAAATACTGATCAGTAATGGTATTGAGGTCTACAGTGTTGACCCATCAAATACTGATCAGTAATGGTATTGAGGCCTACAGTGTTGACCCATCAAATACTGATCAGTAATGGTATTGAGGTCTACAGTGTTGACCCATCAAATACTGATCAGTAATGGTATTGAGGCCTACAGTGTTGACCCTTTAAATACTGATCAGTAATGGTATTGAGGCCTACAGTGTTGACCCTTTAAATACTGATCAGTAATGGTATTGAGGCCTACAGTGTTGACCCTTTAAATACTGATCAGTAATGGTATTGAGGCCTACAGTGTTGACCCTTTAAATACTGATCAGTAATGGTATTGAGGCCTACAGTGTTGACCCTTTAAATACTGATCAGTAATGGTATTGAGGCCTACAGTGTTGACCCATCAAATACTGATCAGTAATGGTATTGAGGCCTACAGTGTTGACCCTTTAAATACTGATCAGTAATGGTATTGAGGCCTACAGTGTTGACCCTTTAAATACTGATCAGTAATGGTATTGAGGCCTACAGTGTTGACCCATCAAATACTGATCAGTAATGGTATTGAGGCCTACAGTGTTGACCCTTTAAATACTGATCAGTAATGGTATTGAGGCCTACAGTGTTGACCCTTTAAATACTGATCAGTAATGGTATTGAGGCCTACAGTGTTGACCCTTTAAATACTGATCAGTAATGGTATTGAGGCCTACAGTGTTGACCCTTTAAATACTGATCAGTAATGGTATTGAGGCCTACAGTGTTGACCCATCAAATACTGATCAGTAATGGTATTGAGGCCTACAGTGTTGACCCTTTAAATACTGATCAGTAATGGTATTGAGGCCTACAGTGTTGACCCTTTAAATACTGATCAGTAATGGTATTGAGGCCTACTTTAAATACTGATCAGTAATGGTATTGAGGCCTACAGTGTTGACCCATCAAATACTGATCAGTAATGGTATTGAGGCTAAATACTGAGTGTTGACCCAGTGTTGACAAATACTGATCAGTAATGGTATTGAGGCCTACAGTGTTGACCCATTAAATACTGATCAGTAATGAGGCCTACAGTGTTGACCCATCAAATACTGATCAGTAATGGTATTGAGGCCTACAGTGTTGACCCTTTAAATACTGATCAGTAATGGTATTGAGGCCTACAGTGTTGACCCTTTAAATACTGATCAGTAATGGTATTGAGGCCTACAGTGTTGACCCTTTAAATACTGATCAGTAATGGTATTGAGGCCTACAGTGTTGACCCTTTAAATACTGATCAGTAATGGTATTGAGGCCTACAGTGTTGACCCATCAAATACTGATCAGTAATGGTATTGAGGTCTACAGTGTTGACCCTTTAAATACTGATCAGTAATGGTATTGAGGCCTACAGTGTTGACCCTTTAAATACTGATCAGTAATGGTATTGAGGCCTACAGTGTTGACCCTTTAAATACTGATCAGTAATGGTATTGAGGCCTACAGTGTTGACCCATCAAATACTGATCAGTAATGGTATTGAGGCCTACAGTGTTGACCCTTTAAATACTGATCAGTAATGGTATTGAGGCCTACAGTGTTGACCCATCAAATACTGATCAGTAATGGTATTGAGGCCTACAGTGTTGACCCTTTAAATACTGATCAGTAATGGTATTGAGGTCTACAGTGTTGACCCATCAAATACTGATCAGTAATGGTATTGAGGCCTACAGTGTTGACCCTTTAAATACTGATCAGTAATGGTATTGAGGCCTACAGTGTTGACCCATCAAATACTGATCAGTAATGGTATTGAGGCCTACAGTGTTGACCCTTTAAATACTGATCAGTAATGGTATTGAGGCCTACAGTGTTGACCCTTTAAATACTGATCAGTAATGGTATTGAGGCCTACAGTGTTGACCCTTTAAATACTGATCAGTAATGGTATTGAGGCCTACAGTGTTGACCCTTTAAATACTGATCAGTAATGGTATTGAGGCCTACAGTGTTGACCCATCAAATACTGATCAGTAATGGTATTGAGGCCTACAGTGTTGACCCATCAAATACTGATCAGTAATGGTATTGAGGCCTACAGTGTTGACCCATCAAATACTGATCAGTAATGGTATTGAGGCCTACAGTGTTGACCCTTTAAATACTGATCAGTAATGGTATTGAGGCCTACAGTGTTGACCCATCAAATACTGATCAGTAATGGTATTGAGGCCTACAGTGTTGACCCATCAAATACTGATCAGTAATGGTATTGAGGCCTACAGTGTTGACCCATCAAATACTGATCAGTAATGGTATTGAGGCCTACAGTGTTGACCCATCAAATACTGATCAGTAATGGTATTGAGGCCTACAGTGTTGACCCTTTAAATACTGATCAGTAATGGTATTGAGGCCTACAGTGTTGACCCATCAAATACTGATCAGTAATGGTATTGAGGCCTACAGTGTTGACCCTTTAAATACTGATCAGTAATGGTATTGAGGTCTACAGTGTTGATCCATCTGATCAGTGAGATGATTATGGTTGTATGCAGTTGTCTCGCGGCTTGCCTTTTTTAGTTGAATAAATGTAATGTGCTGTGAAAGTGTTGCTAATGACTCATTAGCCATGAGCAAAATGTTGCTACAACATTGATCAATGATATGTTTATGGCCACAACGTCCGCTTCGATGCAGAGCCGCAGTTTGAGTCAGAAGACTCTGTAACTACTGTACATAAATATAAATTACATGTCTGTCTTTGTCAGAGGACTCGAGTCACTGTAGATACTGTCTGATAGAAAAGGAGGGTTCATGTCTGTCTGTAGAAAAGGAGGGTTCATGTCTGTCTATAGAAAAGGAGGGTTCATGTCTGTCTGTAGAAAAGGAGGGTTCATGTCTGTCTGTAGAAAAGGAGGGTTCATGTCTGTCTGTAGAAAAGGAGGGTTCATGTCTGTCTGTAGAAAAGGAGGGTTCATGTCTGTCTGTAGAAAAGGAGGGTTCATGTCTGTCTGTAGAAAAGGAGGTTCCTGTCTGTAATGGAGGGTTCATGTCTGTCTGTAGAAAAGGAGGGTTGATGTCTGTCTGTGTCTGTCTGTAGAAAGGAGGGTTCATGTCTGTCTGTAGAAAAGGAGGGTTCATGTCTGTCTGTAGAAAAGGAGGGTTCATGTCTGTCTGTAGAAAAGGAGGGTTCATGTCTGTCTGTAGAAATGGTTGTATGGAGTCTGGTTGCATAAATGTCTGTCTGTAGAAAGTGGGTTGCTAATGACTCTGTCTGAGAAAATGGTTCATGTCTGTCTGTAGAAAAGGAGGGTTCATGTCTGTCTGTAGAAAAGGAGGGTTCATGTCTGTCTGTAGAAAAGGAGGGTTCATGTCTGTCTGTAGAAAAGGAGGGTTCATGTCTGTCTGTAGAAAAGGAGGGTTCATGTCTGTCTGTAGAAAAGGAGGGTTCATGTCTGTCTGTAGAAAAGGAGGGTTCATGTCTGTCTGTAGAAAAGGAGGGTTCATGTCTGTCTGTAGAAAAGGAGGGTTCATGTCTGTCTGTAGAAAAGGAGGGTTCATGTCTGTCTGTAGAAAAGGAGGGTTCATGTCTGTCTATAGAAAAGGAGGGTTCATGTCTGTCTGTAGAAAAGGAGGGTTCATGTCTGTCTAGAAAAGGAGGGTTCATGTCTGTCTGTAGAAAAGGAGGGTTCATGTCTGTCTGTAGAAAAGGAGGGTTCATGTCTGTCTGTAGAAAAGGAGGGTTCATGTCTGTCTGTAGAAAAGGAGGGTTCATGTCTGTCTGTAGAAAAGGGGTCCATATCTGTCTATAGGGTTCATGTCTGTCTGTAGAAAAGGAGGGTTCATGTCTGTCTGTAGAAAAGGAGGGTTCATGTCTGTCTGTAGAAAAGGAGGGTTCATGTCTGTCTGTAGAAAATGAGGGTTCATGTCTGTCTGTAGAAAAGGAGGGTTCATGTCTGTCTGTAGAAAAGGAGGGTTCATGTCTGTCTGTAGAAAAGGAGGGTTCATGTTCTGTCAGTAGAAAAGGAGGGTTCATGTCTGTCTGTAGAAAAGGAGGGTTCATGTCTGTCTGTAGAAAAGGAGGGTCCATGTCTGTCTGTAGAAAAGGAGGGTCCATGTCTGTCTGTAGAAAAGGAGGGTTCATGTCTGTCTGTAGAAAAGGAGGGTACATGTCTGTCTGTAGAAAAGGAGGGTTCATGTCTGTCTGTAGAAAAGGAGGGTTCATGTCTGTCTGTAGAAAAGGAGGGTTCATGTCTGTCTGTAGAAAAGGAGGGTTCATGTCTGTCTGTAGAAAAGGAGGGTTCATGTCTGTCTGTAGAAAAGGAGGGTTCATGTCTGTCTGTAGAAAAGGAGGGTTCATGTCTGTCTGTAGAAAAGGAGGGTCCATGTCTGTCTGCCTTTCTTTAGTCAGAACACAGTCTCTTCCTTCTTCAGACACACAATGTTCAAGGCTGAAACTCTTACAGAGCATTTTTTAGGAGATGACTGCATTGCCGACTCTATACAAACACACACACTGCCAACTCTACTTTTAAAAATATGTTTAGATGACGGAGATAAAGTCTACTCCTCTGCAGCATAACTATGTGTGTGTGTGTGTGTGTGTGTGTGTGTGTGTGTGTGTGTGTGTGTGTGTGTGTGTGTGTGTGTGTGTGTGTGTGTGTGTGTGTGTGTGCGTGTGTGTGTGTGTGACAGTATCATAAATTTAAACCACTTTGGTAGCTTCTCCACCACTGCTGTGGCAGTCACCACTGTGTGTGTGTCACCTCTCCACCACTGCATAAGTATTCAGTGATTAGATGTGTTAGCTGTCAGTGGACAGATTCCAATAGTCAGACCCATGTTTTATTACACTGAGAAAATTAAATGCAAATTCACAGGTTTCTGTGTGCGCGTGTGTCTCGAAAATTCACACATTGTGTGTGTTACCAAACTGACAGACTGCACTTTTCTCTCTCTCTCTCTCTCTCTCTCCCTCTCACGACGCAGCCACCTCTTGGAATATTTCCAAGACTTTCGCCTGCAAAGCATCATGGGAGGGGACTGGGTCCAGCCCGAGTCGGATCTCTGGAAGGGAAAGTGATGAGTCGGGAGAACACACACACTGGAACACACACGCGTGATGACAGCAGGTGCGACCAAAGTCACGGAGGAGGAACGATCGATCTTGATTAGTTAATGATGTCAGACTGGATGAAATATGTTACCAGTTTGTCAGATGGTATTAACACCTCACCTCAAACTGCCTTTTACCCAACTGCCAGAGGCCTGGTTCAAAACACACATGAAGGAGTTTCTAGTTTGTATTTTTCTATGAATGAAAGGGAGAATCAAAGTGTATTATATCTGTGCTTTCTGTTTCATAGATCTATGCCTTTTCTCTGAAATGAAAGACCATTGAATTTGATCATTTTCAATGGTACCTCCAATTCATTGTGGGAGTATTATTGTTATTCAATTAGATGAAGGCTCATCATGACGAGTTTACACTTTTGATTCATGGTTTCGTGCAATGCATTGATCATCACACACCAATATGTCTGTAATTCATGATTGTGACCAATTCTACTGTGCTGAAGCTGGAGTAAGGCTGTTTTGCTTCAATTATTCCCGAGCAAATGAAAATGGATTGTCTGGCATCCCAAATGGCATCCTATTCCCTGTTTTAGTGCACTACTTTTCAGAAGTAGAAGTAGTTAACTACATAGGGAATAGGGTGCCATTTGGGATGCCAGACATTGAGATAATTAGTAGTCATTAGATAACGGCCATATGTGCCCTTTTTTTGTAATGATGTTAAATGAGCTCTTGGGTCGTCATTACTTCTGGGATCCATATAGGACTGTTGTCTTATGGAATGTTAATGTACGTAGATGGGCTGCAGCCTATTAAATAAATACACGGAGTAAACGGTGTCCCGGGGAGCTTTGTCATTGATGTGCTTCCCACTGACACGTTCAGACAACCTGAACACTCCATATGATGGGCATCACATGCACGTGGGCACACACACACACACACACACACACACACACACACACACACACACACACACACACACACACACACACACACACACACACACACACACACACACACACACACACTATAATCACAGCCCTCTTATCCAGGGTATTAATCTTCCCACAGTCTCACTAGAGACTCACAAACCATCCGATCAAATGTTTGTGAGGCTCTCCACCCCTCCAGCAAGTCCTCTGCTCCTTCTCTCCAATCTGCTCCTCTGTCCTTCTGCGCCATCAGTCTGCTCCATCAGTCAGCTCCATCACTCTGCTCCATCACTCCGTTCCTATTATTATCCATAAACCTGTAAGTCACCTCAGCAGGGACCTCACGTGTGTATTCATCAAGCCTCTCTTTCTCTCTGCCTCTTTCTCTTCCTCTCTCACTCTTCCTCTTTTCTCTCTCTGTCTCACTCTTTTACTATCTCTCTCTATCTCTCTCCCCCTTTCTCTCTTTCTCTCTCTGCCTCTGCCTCTCTCTGCCTCTTTCTCTCTCTGCCTCTCTCTCTGCCTCTTTCTCTCTCTCTGCCTCTTTCTCTCTCTGCCTCTTTCTCTCTATGCCTCTGCCTCTGCCTCTCTCTGCCTCTTTCTCTCTCTGCCTCTCTCTCTCTGCCTCTCTTCTCTCTCTGCCTCTTTCTCTCTCTCTGCCTCTCTGCTGCCTCTCTCTCTGCCTCTCTCTCTCTCTGCCTCTCTCTCTGCCTCTTTCTCTCTCTGCCTCTCTCTCTCTGCCTCTCTCTCTCTTTCTCTCTCTGCCTCTCTCTCTGCCTCTTTCTCTCTCTGCCTCTCTCTCTCTGCCTCTCTCTCTCTCTGCCTCTTTCTCTCTCTGCCTCTTTCTCTCTGCCTATTTCTTCCTCTCTCACTCTTCCTCTTTTTCTTTCTGTCTCACTCTTTTACTATTTCTCTCCCCCCTTTCTCTCCCCCCTTTCTCTCCCACTCCCTGTTCGGTACTGAGACATGGCCGATTGGTTTTGAAGTCGGGGTGCTAGATGTTTCTTTCACTCTCTCCGTCTCTCTCTTTGTCTAGCTCTATTTCTATCTGTATCTCTCCCTCTCTCCCTCCATCTCTCCACAGCTAGTCGAGGCCAGGTTGTGAGTCCTTATTGAGCTCCATCTCTCCACAGCTAGTCGAGGCCAGGTCGTGAGTCCTTATTGAGCTCCATCTCTCCACAGCTAGTCGAAGCCAGGTCGTGAGTCCTTATTGAGGTCCATCTCTCCATCTCTCCACAGCTAGTCGAGGCCAGGTCGTGAGTCCTTATTGAGCTCCATCTCTCCCTCCATCTCTCCATCTCTCCACAGCTAGTCAGGGCCAGGTCGTGAGTCCTTATTGAGCTCCATCTCTCCACAGCTAGTCGAGGCCAGGTTGTGAGTCCTTATTGAGCTCCATCTATTTTAATTGGTAGCTCTTCCCTTTGAAATGCAGGCAGTGATTAGATGTCAGAGATCCTTAAGCCTCCTCGTTATCGCTCATGGTAACACTACGTACGGTTCTCCCCTCACTCCGGGGTGTGTGTGTGTGTGTGTGTGTGTGTGTGTGTGTGTGTGTCGGGGTGGAGGCGATGGTTGTAATTCTCCTCACTTGGCATGCTGAAGTTCAGTTTGGCGTTGGTATCGCACACAAGCACACACACACTCGACACACTTGTAAAAAAGTAATGTGATTTCCTGATCGGAGATGTGTTCTCTGATAAGATTCAAGACGGGTTCTTTTTAATTAGACTGAAGAACAGAAGAGAAGAGAAGGAGACATAAGTAGATAGATACAGACACACACACACACACACACACACACACACACACGCTCCACTTCAAAGAGACTGGCTTAACCTGGGAAAGATTGAAAGGGGGCAGACTGTTCTAAAACATTCAATATGACGAGCTCATAAGAGGCTGGTATGTCAGAGTAACTTCTCTTTCTAATCTTCACTCATTTCTTTTGAAGGCAAAAGGGGGGGGAGTGGCCTTATTTCTTCAAATTGAGAGATTTATGGGTATGAATTGGGACGGCTCAAGTCTTGATGAAAACATTTAAAAGGATCAAATGTAGATATGTGTTATCATTAAAGAGTGGAGTTGATGTAGCTATCACTATGTCAGGTGTCATTAAAGAGCAGAGATGATGTAGCTAGCACTATGTCAGGGGTCATTAAAGAGCAGAGATGATGTAGCTAGCACTATGTCAGGTGTCATTAAAGAGTAGATGATGTAGCTAGCACTATGTCAGGTGTCATTAAAGAGCAGAGATGATGTAGCTAGCACTATGTCAGGTGTCATTAAAGAGCAGAGATGATGTAGCTAGCACTATGTCAGGTGTCATTAAAGAGCAGAGATGATGTAGCTAGCACTATGTCAGGTGTCATTAAAGAGCAGAGATGATGTAGCTAGCACTATGTCAGGTGTCATTAAAGAGCAGAGATGATGTAGCTAGCACTATGTCAGGTGTCATTAAAGAGTAGATGATGTAGCTAGCACTATGTCAGGTGTCATTAAAGAGCAGAGATGATGTAGCTAGCACTATGTCAGGTGTCATTAAAGAGCAGAGATGATGTAGCTAGCACTATGTCAGGTGTCATTAAAGAGCAGAGATGATGTAGCTAGCACTATGTCAGGTGTCATTAAAGAGCAGATGATGTAGCTAGCACTATGTCAGGGGTCATTAAAGAGCAGAGATGATGTAGCTAGCACTATGTCAGGTGTCATTAAAGAGAAGATGATGTAGCTAGCACTATGTCAGGGGTAATTAAAGAGTAGATGATGTAGCTAGCACTATGTCAGGTGTCATTAAAGAGTAGATGATGTAGCTAGCACTATGTCAGGTGTCACATGGACAGTGATTCTCAACCTTTTCCGTACCATGGACCTGCAAGCTACAGCAATTCTTGCTAACATTATAACCATTTGAGGATTAATGTCAGTTCCTTATACCCATCCGAGGGTCCGTCAACAACACCCTGGGGACCAGTGTTGGTCCAGGAACCAGGGGTTGAGAAAAAAATACTCTATAAATGACAACTTCCAGACATAACAACAACGTAATCAACAACGTCACAACATGAACCGGAGTTCAACCACCCCATCCGTTTAACCTTGGTCAACAGATCAACACACCATCCGTTTAACCTTGGTCAACAGATCAACACACCATCCGTTTAACCTTGGTCAACAGATCAACACACCATCCGTTTAACCTTGGTCAACAGATCAACCACCCCATCCGTTTAACCTTGGTCAACAGATCAACACACCATCCGTTTAACCTTGGTCTAAAGATCAACACACCATCCGTTTAACCTTGGTCTAAAGATCAACACACCATCCGTTTAACCTTGGTCAACAGATCAACCACACCATCCGTTTAACCTTGGTCAACAGATCAACCACCCCATCCGTTTAACCTTGG
The DNA here is from genome assembly GCF_023373465.1 of Oncorhynchus keta. NCBI lineage: Eukaryota > Metazoa > Chordata > Actinopteri > Salmoniformes > Salmonidae > Oncorhynchus > Oncorhynchus keta. Next base: position 93,443 of record NW_026287685.1, on the reverse strand, counting down.
TCAACAGATCAACCACACCATCCGTTTAACCTTGGTCAACAGATCAACCACCCCATCCGTTTAACCTTGGTCAACAGATCAACACACCATCCGTTTAACCTTGGTCAACAGATCAACACACCATCCGTTTAACCTTGGTCAACAGATCAACACACCATCCGTTTAACCTTGGTCAACAGATCAACCACACCATCCGTTTAACCTTGGTCAACACACCATCCGTTTAACCAACACCCATCCGTTTAACCTTGGTCAAGATCAGATCAACAGATCACCCATCCGTTTAACCTTGGTCAAAGATCAACACACCATCCGTTTAACCTTGGTCAACAGATCAACCACACCATCCGTTTAACCTTGGTCAACAGATCAACCACCCCATCCGTTTAACCTTGGTCAACAGATCAACCACCCCATCCGTTTAACCTTGGTCAACAGATCAACCACACACCATTAACCTTGGTCAAGATAACCACCCAATCCGTTTAACCTTGGTCAAAGATCACACCATCCGTTTAACCTTGGTCTAAAGATCAACACACCATCCGTTTAACCTTGGTCAACAGATCAACACCCATCCGTTTAACCTTGGTCAACAGATCAACACCCATCCGTTTAACCTTGGTCAGATCAACCACCCAATCCGTTTAACCTTGGTCAACAGATCAACACACCATCATTTAACCTTGGTCAACAGATCAACAACCGTCTCGTTTCCTCCATTCATTCAGGGTTCAGCCTCCGTTTAACCTAATGGGTAAAGATCAACATAATCCTGTCTAACCTTGGTCAATAACAGATCAACACACACCATCCGTTTAACCTTGGTCAACAGATCACACACACCCCATCCGTTTAACCTTGGTCAACAGATCAACACACCATCCGTTTAACCTTATTAGGTCTAAAGATCAACACACCATCCATTTAACCTTGGTCTAAAGATCAACACACCATCCGTGGATAACCTGTGTGGTCAACAGATCAACACACCATCCGTTTAACCTGTGGGGGTCAACAGATCAACACACCTGTTTATGTCCGTTTAACCTTGGTCACAGATCAACCACACCATCCGGTAACCTTGGTCTGAATGGTTTGATCAAGCACACCATCCGTTTAACCTTGGTCATCACAGATCAACCACCCAATATGGGGCCGTTTAACACTACTTGGTCACACAGATCAACCACCCAATCCGTTTAACCTTGGTCAACAGATCAACCACACCATCCGTTTAACCTTGGTCAACAGATCAACCACCCAATCCGTTTAACCTTGGTCAACAGATCAACCACACCAATCCGTTTAATGAGGTCAACAGATCAACCACCCAATCCAGTTTAACCTTGGTCAACAGAATCAACACACCATCCGTTTAACAGATCAACACACATCCGTTTAACCTGTGGTCAACAGATCAACCACACCATCCGTTTAACCTTGGTCAACAGATCAACCACCCAATCCGTTTAACCTTGGTCAACAGATCAACCACACCAATCCGTTTAACCTGGTCAACAGATCAACCACACCATCCGTTTAAAAGACTTTGGAATCTCATGGGGCCTCGCACACAGTTTACAGTGTCTGGTCAACAGATCAACCACCCAATCCGTTTAACCTTGGTCAACCCAGATCCTCCTTCCACCCAATCCGTTTATACACTTCCTTTGGAACAGAACAACCTACCCAAAACAACCTGTGGTCAGACAGTGTCCTTCCTCCCGCCTCCGTTTAACCTAGTGGTCAACAGATAACAGTGTCACCATCCGTTTAACCTTGGTCAACAGATCAACCACCCAGACAGTGTAACCTTGGTCTAAAGATCAACACACCATCCGTTAGTAACCTTGGTCAACAGATCAACTCCACCATCCGAGTTAACCTTGGTCTAAAGATCAACACACCATCCGTGTAACCTTGGTCTCCCGATCAACACAGTCCATCCGTTTAACCTAGTGGTCAACAGATCAACACACCATCCCGCCTAAGTCCTCCTGGTCTAACGATTGGGGTGACCAGACAGTGTAACCTTCGTCTCCCGATCCAGAGTCCATCCTTTAACCTTGGGGTCGACAGATCAGACAGTGTCCCATCCGTTTAACCTCCTTGTCTAACGATCGACCAGAATAAGCTGGTAGACAGTGTCCTTCGCACACCATCCGAGTTAACCTTGGTCAACAGATCAACACAGACAGTTTAACCTTGGTCCCGCCTCAACACAGAGTCCTCCTTGGTCTAAAGATCAACACACCATCAGTTTAACCTTGGTCCCAGATCAACAGAGTCCATCCGTTGTTAACCTTGGTCAAAGATCAACACACCATCAGAGTTCCTTGTTAGCTAACACATTGGTCAGACAGTGTCCTTCTCCTCCATTCCAGAGTTCAGCCTCCTTGTTGAGAGACTAATGGGTAGGAACACAGACAGTAATGACCCGCCTCCCAGAGTCTGCTGTTGCTAGGGGGTCGACACACACACACACACACACACACCACCCAGAGTCACACACTTGTTACACACACACACACCACACACACACACACACACACACACACACACAAAACCACACACACAGTTGGGTAAATGCTTATTAGTGATAGCTAATTATTGTCTGACAACTCCATCATTACCAAGAGGCCATGGAGTGTGTGTGTGTGTGTGTGTGTGTGTGAATCAGCAAGCTGTGTGTGCATCCCAGAATCAGCAGAGTGTTGTGTGGTGTGTGTGCGCCAAAACCAGTGTGTGTGTGTGTGTGTGTGTGTGTGTGTGTGTGTGTGCATGTGTAGCTATGGTGTGTGTTGTGTGTGTGTGTGTGCCTGTGTGTGAGTTAACAGAACTGTGGTGTGTGCTGTGTGTGTGTGTGCGGGTGTGGAATGTTGGTGTGTGGTGTCTGTGTGTGGTGTGTGAATGTGTGAGTTGTCTGTGTGCTGTGAATGTGTGGTGTGTGTAAATGAACATGTGTGTGAATCAGTGTGTGTGTGGTGTCTGGTGTGTGGTGTGTGGTGTGCAAGTGTGTGTGGTGTGTGTGTGTGTGTGTGCGTGTGTGTGAACACCCAAAACCAGTGTGTGTGTGTGTGTGTGTGTGTGTGTGATATAATGTGTGTGGTGTGGTTGGGGTAAAGTGGTGTGTGGTGTGTGTGTGGGGGGAGGTGTGTTGTCTACAGCCAAGCCAAAAGAGCGGGAGACCCAAAGGAATGCCAGTCAATGTTAATGAGGTTGTCTCGACAAGCTCCTACTTTAACCCAGACAGAGCAGAGGATGAGAGGAATGAGACAGAGAAAGACTTATCATTAGGAGAGAATATCAGAGGCATGCACACATATGCAACATCAGCAACACACACACACAACACACACAAACCAGAATCACATACACTGTTGTCACACATGCACACACACCAGAATCAGCACACACACACACACACACACACACCACACATCACAACACTCAGTCAGCAAGCTGTTGTCTACACACACACAACACACAGACAACACACACAAACACACACACACACACACAGACAACACACAAAACCACACAGCAAGCTGTTGTCACAGACACACCAAACCAGAATCAGCACTGTTGTCAGAGAACATGCACACACACACACAATCATTACAAGCTGCACACACACAAACACACACGTGTTTATGTCACAAAGAGGAATCAAGCTCATACATTACTATTGAACAAACAGAAACAACTGGTGTCAAGAAGACGGAGAGAAAAAAACGCACTTGTATTATGTCTGGTATCAAAGGAGAAAATAAATCATACATGTTGTTTCAACTGATGTCATGATATTACTCTGATGACCCAGTTGCTTCCCCAATTCCACCCTATTCCCTTTATAATGCACTTCTTTGGATCAGAGCCCTATGGGGCCCATGAGTTTATAATGCACTACTTTGGATCAGAGCCCTATGGGGCCCATGAGTTTATAAGCACTGTTTTGGAACAGAGCCCAGAATCCCATGAGTTTATAATGCACATTGAGTTTAAACCAGAATCAGCAACTTGGGATCAGAGCATATGGGGCCCAGAGTTTATAATGCTGTTTGGATCAGAGCCCCAGGGGCCCATGAGCTTTATAATGCACTACTTTGGATCAGAAACCAGAATCAGCCCTGTGAGTTTATAATGCACTACAAAACCAGAATCAGAGCTATGGGGCCACACATGAGTTTAATAATGCTGTTGTTTGGATCAGAGCCCAGAATCCCAAGTTGTATAATGCACTCCTTGGATCAGAAGCTGTTGGGGCCCACACAGTTTATACCAGAATGCACTACTGTTGTTAGGAACAGAGCCTAAACCAGAATCAGAGTTTATAATGCACTACTTTGGATCAGAGCCCTATGGGGCCCATGAGTTTATAATGCACTACTTTGGATCAGAGCCCTATTGGTCCCATGAGTTTATAATGCTGTAGACAGTGTCCTGTAGACAGTGTCCTTCGCTCCCGCCTCCCAGAGTCCTCCTTGCTAGCTAGTGGGGTCGACATTGGTAGACAGTGTCCTTCGCTCCCGCCTCCCAGAGTCCTCCTTGTTAGCTAGTGGGGTCGACATTGGTAGACAGTGTCCTTCGCTCCCGCCTCCCAGAGTCCTCCTTGTTAGATAGTGGGGTCGACACTGGTAGACAGTGTCCTTCGCTCCCGCCTCCCAGAGTCCTCCTTGCTAGCTAGTGGGGTCGACATTGGTAGACAGTGTCCTTTGCTCCCGCCTCCCAGAGTCCTCCTTGTTAGCTAGTAGGGTCGACACTGGTAGACAGTGTCCTTTTTATCCCGTGATCCCAGAGTCCTCCATGCTAGCTAGTGGGGTGACATTATGGAGACAGTGTCCTTCACTCCCGCCTCCCAGAGTCCTCCTTTTATTAGCTAGTGGGGTCGAAAACCAGAACTGCAGACAGTGTTTTATTCGATCCCGAAAACTCCCAGAGTCCTCCTTGTTAGCTAGTGGGGTCGACATTGGTAGACAGTGTCCTTCGCTCCCGCCTCCCAGAGTCCTCCTTGTTAGCTAGTGGGGTCGACACTGTAGACAGTGTCCTTCGCTCCCACCTCCCAGAGTCCTCCTTGTTAGCTAGTGGGGTCGACACTGTAGACAGTGTCCTTCGCTCCCGCCTCCCAGAGTCCTCCTTGTTAGCTAGTGGGGTCGACACTGTAGACAGTGTCCTTCGCTCCCGCCTCCCAGAGTCCTCCTTGTTAGCTAGTGGGGTCGACACTGTAGACAGTGTCCTTCGCTCCCGCCTCCAGACATCTGCCCTTGTCGATGTTAACAGAACTGCGGGAAAACAGTGCCGACAGGCGGGGATGAAGGACACAGTTTACCGGTGTACGGCTAGCTAGCTACCGTTGTAGACCCGCCCCTTCTTCTGTGGAGTTTATCGGTGGCTGGCATCCGATGTTATTGTGTATTAAATTCCCCTACTGTACTGGAGCGCCCCCCCAGCCTGCATCCTTAAACATTGACCAATAGAAGTATAAAGAGGGGTTACTGCAGAAGCAGGAACACCCCGAATTTCATTTGTATCTGTCATGGGCAAATATTGATATAATAAATCATGTGGAAGTAAAGTTAGAGTCACGTGATGATATGCTACATTGTACTGCCACTAGGACGTGGGAAAGCATTAAGAGTTTATAGGCAAATGAAATAAATTCTGATGAATTTATGGTGGCGTTAAGTGATGGACGGTGATGACCTTGACGCAAATTTACATTAAATATTGAGGGTCTTATTTGAATGCTGGTGACATGATCAAATAAAAATCCAGATACCCTGTCCGCTTCATCAGCAAGCTGTTGTCTAGGGAACATGCGCCAAAACCAGAATCAGCAAGCTGTTGTCTAGGGAACATGCGCCAAAACCAGAATCAGCAAGCTGTTGTCTAGGAACATGACATTAGAATCATGCTGTTGTCTAGATAGAACATGACATTATGGAGAATCAGCAAGCTGTTGTCTAGGAACATGACAGCAAGACTGTTGTGAGAACCAGAATCAGCAAGCTGTTGTCTAGAGAACATGACAAAACCAGACTGCTGTGAGGTGGTGGTGATCAGCAAGCTGTTGTCTATGGAGACTGCTGTGAGGTGAAATAGGTAACATGAATCAGCAAGCTGTTGTCTAGAGAACATGCGCCAAAACCAGAATCAGCAAGCTGTTGTCTAGAGAACATGTTGTCTATAGGAACACATTAAACCAGAATGCAGCAAGCTGTTGTCTAGGAACACACCAAAATGGAGAATCATGCGGTAACATGACAAAACCAGAATGCAGCAAGCTGTTGTCTAGGGAACATGCATTAAACCAGCTGCTGTCAAAACCAGAATCAGCAAGCTGTTGTCTAGAGAACACACCAAAACCAGAATCAGAAGGTGTTGTCAGGTAACATGGAATCTGTTGTCTAGGTAACATGACATTATGGAGACTGAATCAGCAAGCTGTTGTCTAGGTAACATGCACTGTGAGGTGATGGTGAAGGTAACAAAAACCAGAATCAGCAAGCTGTTGTCTAGGTAACATGCGCTGCTGTGAGGTGAAGGTACCAGAATCAGCAAGCTGTTGTCTAGGGAACACACCAAAACCAGAATCAGCAAGCTGTTGTCTAGGGAACACACCAAAACCAGAATCAGCAAGCTGTTGTCTAGAGAACATGCCAATACTTGAATCGACAAGTTTATTATTTAATCGCAACCATTTTTGTGACCAAACCATGATGGAAACACATTGAACTTTGCTTTTTATTTGGTAAATGAAAACTAAAGCACCAAATTGCTTTTTATTTGGTATGAAAACTACAGCACCAAATTGCTTTTTATTTGGTAAATGAAAACTACAGCACCAAATTGCTTTTTATTTGGTAAATGAAAACTAAAGCACCAAATTGCTTTTTATTTGGTATATGAAAATTACAGCACCAAATTGCTTTTTATTTGGTGATAGGTAAAACATTATGGAAATTGCTTTTTATTTGGTAAATGAAAACTGACATTACCAAACTGCTTTTTATTTGGTATATGAAACATGACATTACCAAATTGCTTTTTATTTGGTGAAGGAAAATGACATTAAAGACTGCTGTGAGGTGACATGGTGAAATGAAACATGACATTAAGACTGCTGTGAGGTGATATGAAAACTGACATTAAATGGAGACTTTTATTTGGTATGATAGGTAACATGACATTATGGAGACTGCTGTGAAAACATACAGCACCAAATTGCATTTGTGTGATTTGCTGTGAGGTGGTGACCTCGGTAACATGACATTATGGAGACTCATCACACAGTGCTGTTGCTAGTTGTCTTGTTAGGTAACACCACAGGGTTTACACATTATGGAGACTCATTTTGAAATGGAGACTGCTGATAACATGCATGACATTTGAAGTATGTTGTGAGGTGGCGTGATGGTGATGACATTATGGTGTGAGGTGATGGTATAAAAACATAGAAACATTATGGAGACTGCTAGAACACACACGTAGCATTATAAACTCTGTGTGATAGGTAACATGACATTATGGAGACTGCTGTGAGGTGATGATAGGTAACATGACATTATGGAGACTGCTGTGAGGTGATGGTGATTAGGTAACATGACATTATGGAGACTGCTGTGAGGTGATGGTGATAGGTAACATGACATTATGGAGACTGCTGTGAGGTGATGGTGATAGGTAACATGACATTATGGAGACTGCTGTGAGGTGATGGTGATAGGTAACATGACATTATGGAGACTGCTGTGATGGTGATAGGTAACATGACATTATGAGACTGCTGTGGTGAACATGACATTATGGAGACTGCTGTGAGGTGATAGGTGATAGGTAACATGACATTATGGAGACTGCTGTGAGGTGATGGTGATAGGTAACATGACATTATGGAGACTGCTGTGAGGTGATGGTGATAGGTAACATGACATTATGGAGACTGCTGTGAGGTGATGGTGATAACACATTATGGAGACTGCTGTGAGGTGATGGTGATAGGTAACATGACATTATGGAGACTGCTGTGAGGTGATGGTGATAGGTAACATGACATTATGGAGACTGCTGTGAGGTGATGGTGATAGGTAACATGACATTATGGAGACTGCTGTGAGGTGATAGGTAACATGACATTATGGAGACTGCTGTGAGGTGATGGTGATAGGTAACATGACATTATGGAGACTGCTGTGAGGTGATGGTGATAGGTAACATGACATTATGGAGACTGCTGTGAGGTGATGGTGATAGGTAACATGACATTATGGAGACTGCTGTGAGGTGATGGTGATAGGTAACATGACATTATGGAGACTGCTGTGAGGTGATGGTGATAGGTAACATGACATTATGGAGACTGCTGTGAGGTGATGGTGAACATACATTATGGAGACTGCTGTGAGGTGAACATGACATTATGGAGACTGCTGTGAGGTGATGGTGATAGGTAACATGACATTATGGAGACTGCTGTGAGGTGACATTATGGAGACTGCTGTGAGGTGATAGGTAACATGACATTATGGAGACTGCTGTGAGGTGATAGGTAACATGACATTATGGAGACTGCTGTGAGGTGATAGGTAACATGACATTATGGAGACTGCTGTGAGGTGATGGTGATAGGTAACATGATTTCATGGAGACTGCTGTGATGGAGACTGCTGTGAGGTGATGGTGATAGGTAACATGACATTATGGAGACTGCTGTGAGGTGATGGTGATAGGTAACATGACATTATGGAGACTGCTGTGAGGTGATGGTGATAGGTAACATGACATTATGGAGACTGCTGTGAGGTGATGGTGATAGGTAACATGACATTATGGAGACTGCTGTGAGGTGATGGTGATAGGTAACATGACATTATGGAGACTGCTGTGAGGTGATGGTGATAGGTAACATGACATTATGGAGACTGCTGTGAGGTGATAGGTATCATGACATTATGGAGACTAGGTAACATGACATTATGGAGACTGCTGTGAGGTGATGGTGATAGGTAACATGACATTATGGAGACTGCTGTGAGGTGATGGTGATAGGTAACATGACATTATGGAGACTGCTGTGAGGTGATGGTGATAGGTAACATGACATTATGGAGACTGCTGTGAGGTGGTGGTGATAGGTAACATGACATTATGGAGACTGCTGTGAGGTGATGGTGATAGGTAACATGACATTATGGAGACTGCTGTGAGGTGGTGGTGATAGGTAACATGACATTATGAGGACTGGGGAGGATATAAAAACACTTCTCCTCCCCTCCCTGCATCCCTCACTCTCCTTCTTTCATTCCCTTCCTACCTCTCTCTCCTCCCCTCCCTGCGTCCCTCACTCTCCTTCTTTCATTCCCTTCCTACCTCTCTCTCCTCCCCTCCCTGCATCCCTCACTCGCCTTCTTTCAGTCCCTTCCTACCTCTCTCTCCTCCCCTCCCTGCGTCCCTCACTCTCCTTCTTTCATTCCCTTCCTACCTCTCTCTCCTCCCCTCCCTGCGTCCCTCACTCTCCTTCTTTCATTCCCTTCCTACCTCTCTCTCCTCCCCTATCTCTCTTTCCTTCCCTCCCGCTCTCTCTCTCCTTCCCACCCCTTCCCTTCTCTTTCCCTGCCTCTCTCTCCTCACCCCATCTCTCTCTCCCTCTCTCTCCTCCCCTACCTAAGCATTCCTCCCTCTCTCACGAACATCATGTTTCTCTACTCCTCCAGTCCTGGAGCAGACACCACTCTCCCTCCCTCCGTCCCCCCTTCCTCAACCCTCCCTTGTCTAGTGTGGTAGATTGATAGGAGAAGTGAGGGCCTAACAGCTGATGTACGGATGGATGGGCTGAGGACATTGGGAGATGAAGTGTTAACCAGCCCCACCAGGGGCAACAGTGAGTGCTGTTACCTTCAAGTCGGTTTCACGTGTGCCTAGGTGTTGTGGACTGAGATGGTAGATGGGCGTTAGCATCTGATTCTAAAGGTTGCATGTTCAAATCCAGCGAAAGAAAGTTATTTTTGATATTTTAGTTTGAAGTCTATCCCACACCTTAACCCTTACCTTAACCATTGGGAGTTAATGCCTAACCTTAAGAATTTAGAGTTAATGCCTCAACTTAACACGTTGAAATTTGATGTTTGAGAAACACGAACGTCTAATTCTGACATGAGACTGTGAGAGCTGGTAAGTCAGGCCACAGGAGGGAGAGCAGTCGATGCAGACATCACTTTGACTGTCACACCTATAATGGATGTGACAGGGGCTCTCTCAAACTAGCACAGGCACGCACACGCACACACACACACACACGCACGCACGCACGCACGCACGCACGCACGCACGCACGCACGCACGCACACACACACACACACACACACACACACACACACACACACACACACACACACACACACACACACACACACAACAAAGTTGATAGTTGTCTAAGAGGCCTTTTAGGAAACTGTCTATGGCTCCATGTGTTTTCAGTGTGCACTCTGGGAGCTCAGATGCAAAAATATTTATGTCCAACGTTTCCACAGACAAGCTGTCTTCATCAGGGTATAATTCAGTCCTGCCTGCTCTTCATCCTTGTTGAAAACGCTGATTAACTTAATCATTCACACACAAAAAAATAGTTTTTCACCCATGTCAGCAGTACTTTATTTAGGTATTTAGGACACAGTAATTTACCAGTTCAGTCAGATTTACTACAGACTCATTTAGCATTGGACTGCATGGTGGAGATTTATGTGTATCCCAATTGGCACCCTATTCCCTTTACAGTGCACTATTTTTGACCAGGGCTCATAGGGTAGTGCACTGCATAGGGAATAGGGTGCCATTTTGGGAAGCACACTTAGCTAAATGCTAACGGGCTGTATGATAATGATTCAGTGTAAAAACAACAAAAGCAATACGTACCATAAAACATCTGGACAAATGTAAAATGTATCTCGATGTGTAATACCCCTGTCTGTTAGGTTTATGTACTCTTGTTTGTATATTTCTGTTTATGTATTTGTTTTGTTCATAATGTTTAAAAAACAGCTTAGCACCTGTCGTGTCTTTGGTTATGCCGGATTAAGTGATATGACATGCTATTCTATAAAATCATTTCTCTGTAATTAATATTACCTGATTAAGCTAATCAGGTATATAATTAACTAGAAAGTCGGGGCACCACGAAATAATGTTTATAGAGCTGTTATCTTCTGAACTCTTAAAGACCTGGTAATATTTTACCTCAATAGCAGTCAATATTTAATCTTCACCTTGTTTAGTCTCATCTGAAAGTTGTAAATGATTGGTTCTTCACGATCTTCACAATTCCTGGCTAACAAGTTGAATCAACAATACAAAAATGTTTAATTATTTATTTCCTAAATACCTAACTAATCACACAGAATTACATCTACACAGAATGAATCATACATTGATTACAAATTATGTCATAAAGGAAAACGTCCCTAGCGGACGGAACAGATATGACGGCTGATTACACAAAGGAAAGGGGGTTGGGTTTGAATGAAAGAGTGGGAAGACTGAGGAACAAAGGGAGAAGCTATGTCTCTATCGGGCCGTAGGCAGCTATGCTATCGTAAATACAGTATTTTATTCATTCTAAATAACCACCCATGTGAAAAAGGAAAATGCAATAAATATTTACTCTGAGCTGCATTTCGGTAGGTTGATGGTAGATGCTGGCCGTGTTGCCCGACAGAGATCTTCCTCTGAAGAAGGTCTCCAGTGGTAAACTGGATACTTTGTAGTATCGTGTTGTTTGTTAGACCAGGTCCTTTGTCCGTCCTTTCCTAGCCCACGTTTACAGCTGCTGTTGCTAACTCAACGGCTAGGATGTCTCACTTCTTTAGTGAATAAGAGTTCAAAGTTCATACCATTCGTAATCAAAGCTCACGCTGAGGTTGGCTTAGTTCTGTAGTTGACATGTTAGTGCTTTTAACATATGGACCGTCGTCCTGTCGTCCTCGGAAGAGAAAGGTACATTTTCGTCAAGGGCTTTATATAGGAGGGGAGAGAAGGGCGTGTTTCATAGTTTATAACCAATGTCTCTTCACATGGGCGGGGCCACTGAGTGAGCAGAGCTTTAACCTTATGAAAACCCAGTTCTCTCATTAAGAAGCTAAAATTACATTTCATCTTTTCACAAAGAGTTTCATGTTTAAACGTTTAAATTGCACAAGACTTTCCAAGATACAGTTTATGTCATCCTATCATTAGTAAGAATGTCTCAGACGCCAACTGATCTGGCATTATATTCATTAAGTACCAACGCATATTTTCAACTGGTTGGATTACCGAAATATGGTTCCTTTACCCCCACCTTTTGATGTTCCCCGACTCTCTATGTTTAACAAAGGCTTTTCAAGAGTCCTTCTGTAGAGTCAAGAGAGAGGAAAGGGAGAAAGGTATTTATGGGGGTCATAAACTTCTCCCACTCAGGCCAACTTCATGACAAACCATAAAAAAGACAAATGAAAATAACTTACTAACAAACCCCCAAAAATGATTGATTCAGCTAATTGCTAACGGGATAATTAAAGTGAGAGTCAATGCAGGAGATTTTCAGTCTCTGATAAACAGCTAGTACAGTGCCTTGCGAAAGTATTCGGACCCCTTGAACTTTGCGACCTTTTGCCACATTTCAGGCTTCAAACATAAAGATATAAAACTGTATTTTTTTGTGAAGAATCAACAACAAGTGGGACACAATCATGAAGTGGAACGACATTTATTGGATAGTCTGGCAATCGTACTAGCAGGCACACCAGCTAAGATAGTTAGACAAGCTAGTCAAACTCCATTGATATCATGAAATGGCTTGGTAACTGGTTATGAGGTTTGGAGATTGATCTAGCTGGCTAGCTAAAGCCAACTTCATTCAATTGCTAGGTGGCTGTCTAGTATTACAGAGAAACAATATGTATTTATTCACCAAGAAGGAAGAAGGAATAGACTACATATGTAGCTTGATCACATTGATTTACAAACATACCTTCTATCAGTCCTCCCCATCACCGGCAGCTCATACCTTCTGTCAGTCCTGCCCATCACTGGCAGCTCATACCTTCTGTCAGTCCTGCCCATCACCGGCAGCTCATACCTTCTGTCAGTCCTGCCCATCACCGGCAGCTCATACCTTCTGTCAGTCCTGCCCATCACCGGCAGCTCATACCTTCTGTCAGTCCTGCCCATCACCGGCAGCTCATACCTTCTGTCAGTCCTGCCCATCACCGGCAGCTCATACCTTCTGTCAGTCCTGACCATCACCGGCAGCACATACCTTCTGTCATTCCTGCCCAGCACCGGCAGCACATACCTTCTGTCAGTCCTGCCCATCACCGGCAGCTCATACCTTCTGTCAGTCCTGACCATCACCGGCAGCACATACCTTCTGTCATTCCTGCCCAGCACCGGCAGCACATACCTTCT
>NW_026287685.1:72500-75000 GCF_023373465.1 Oncorhynchus keta | reverse complement strand
CTCTCTCTCTCTCTCTCTCCCCATCTTGCTCTCTTTCTCTCTCTCTCTCTTTCTCCCTTCCTCTTCCCCCTCTCTCTCTCTCTCAACTACATCTTGCTCTCTCTCTCCCTTCCTCTTCCCTTCTCTCAACTACATTTTGCTACCTCTGAATAATAGCCCTTTTGAAAGCCCTTTTTACATTAGCAGTTGTCACAAAGTGATTATACAGAAACCCAGCCTAAACGCCCAAAGAGCAGCAAGGCAGATGTAGAAGCATGGTGACTAGGAACTATCCCCTAGAAAGGCAGGAGGAACCTTGGAAGAAACCTAGAGAGGAACCAGGCTCTAAGGGGTGGCCAGTCTTCTTCTGGCTGTGCCGGGTGGAGAGGAACCAGGCTCTAAGGGGTGGCCAGTCCTCTTCTGGCTGTGCCAGGTGGAGAGGAACCAGGCTCTAAGGGGTGGCCAGTCCTCTTCTGGCTGTGCCAGGTGGAGAGGAACCAGGCTCTAAGGGGTGGCCAGTCCTCTTCTGGCTGTGCCAGGTGGAGATAAGAGTACATTAAAGTTGAAGTGCACTCACTGATTCAGCCTGTTTCTTCCGCTGCTCATTAAGAAATGCAGCAGCCGTTACTGAAGCCCAAACAAGAGTTGTAGTGAGGCATTAGTGAGTAACATAATGACAGCAAGGTAAGCTACGCTAGCTATGGAGACTTACTGACTGACTCGCCATCTCAAGATGATCTACTAATTCAGTGCGGTGTGTAGGCTAGGCTGGGCTGGGCTGACCTTGTGTTCAGCCAACCTGACAGCAGCTAGCTAGCTAGCATACCTACAGCTGGCTAGCCTATAATAGCTAGCTAGCATAGCTTGGGGATCGCTACAGCTGGATAGCCTATTATAGCTAGCTAGCATAGCTTGGGGATAGCTACAGCTGGATAGTCTATTATAGCTAGCTAGCATAGCTTGGGGATAGCTACAGCTGGCTAGCCTATTATAGCTAGCTAGCATAGCTTGGGGATAGCTACAGCTGGATAGCCTATTATAGCGTGCTAGCGGATATTTTTCTGTCAAATCACAGTTATGCCATCATAGCAAAAAGTCCGTGTGTCTGGAATTTGCTTCATGAGACACTTATTGTGTTAGACAGGCATCCGTCTGTTGGTTTCTCCTGCCTCAATAAAGTGTGCGTCTGTTCACAACTCTCTGCTCTCCTGCACCTGACTCCGGTCCCAGTACCCACACCCTTGACAGTTGTCTTGAAAGCACCACATGCCACCAGCTGTGTAACATTACGTTGTGGAATGCTTTCTGACACGTATTTGTAGCATGTTAAAAAGACTGGTACTTAGGCGAGACAAGTATCATCTTTCATTTATTTGTTCACTATAAAATACATAACAGACTATGCACAGGCATGTTGTTTTAGCACTAGGAGCAGACGAAACCGGAATGCTAGCTAGCTGGTAGTAATGAACCTAGCCCTTTATCATGACTCCCAGTTCCATTACAGTAAAGGCAGAATGCTGCCAGGGCCTGAGTTATCAAGAGCAAGTGCTAACCCAAACAATATGCCTGTTCTCATAAAAGTAGCTAGCTAGCTAACATGCAAATCCGGGTTAGTTATAAATATTTGTTGAAACAAATTGGCTAGCTAGCATAAGCATCTGTTTAGCTAGCCAGTTTGAGTTGAAACATTATCGATAACGTTATGTCCTATCAAACCTTATCATCAGGGGCAACGTAAGCTATGCTACCTAGAGGTTAGAGCGTTGGGCCAGCGACCGAAAGGTTGATGGATCGAATCCCTGAGCTGACAAGGTATAAATCTGTTGTTCTGCCCCTGAACAAGGCAGTTAACCCACTGTTCCTAGGCCGTCATTGAAAATAAGAATTTGTTCTTAACTGCTTTGCCTAGTTAAATAAAAAAATAAATAAAAAAGTCTTCCTCTCTATGACATTCCACATTAGGGAGACTATTTAGGTAGTTACATCACAGTATCATAGCTAGCTATCTACAGTACTCACCACACACAGGTCACAGCCATTAGGTTGTGTGGTTGTTGTACGTAATCCATTCTTTGCCATCTTGCACAATATTGTTGAATGCATTAGAACTTTGCACCAACTTTATGGAGGCCCATTTTCACTCCTGTGCCGGGCAAGTGTGTGTTCATTCAGCAAGTGTGCGTTCATTCAGCAAGTGTGCGTTCATTCAGCAAGTGTGCGTTCATTCAGCAAGTGTGCGTTCATTCAGCAAGTGTGCGTTCATTCAGCAAGTGTGCGTTCATTCAGCAAGTGTGCGTTCATTCAGCAAGTGTGCGTTCATTCAGCAAGTGTGCGTTCATTGAGCAAGTGTGCGTTCATTGAGCAAGTGTGCGTTCATTCAGCAAGTGTGCGTTCATTCAGCAAGTGTGCGTTCATTCAGCAAGTGTGCGTTCATTGAGCAAGTGTGCGTTCATTGAGCAAGTGTGCGTTCATTGAGCAAGTGTGTGTTCATTGAGCAAGTGTGCGTGCATTGAGCAAG
>NW_026287685.1:60000-67500 GCF_023373465.1 Oncorhynchus keta | reverse complement strand
ATATACCCAGATCATTATATATACCCAGGTCATTATATATACCCAGGCATTATATAAGCCCAGGTCATTAATATACCCAGGCATTATATAAGCCCAGGTCATTATATATACCCAGATCATTATATATACCCAGGCATTATATAAGCCCAGGTCATTATATATACCCAGATCATTATATATACCCAGGCATTATATAAGCCCAGGTCATTATATATATCACCCAGGCATTATATAAGCCCAGGTCATTATATATACCCAGGCATTATATATACCCAGGCATTATATATACCCAGGCATTATATATAGGTCATTAGGCATTATATATACCCAGGCATTATATAAGCCCAGGGCATTATATATACCCAGATCATTATATATACCCAGGCATTATATAAGCCCAGGGCATTATATATACCCAGGCATTATATATACCCAGGTCATTATATATACCCAGGCATTATATATACCCAGGCATTATATATACCCAGGTCATTATATATACCCAGGCATTATATAAACCCAGGTCATTATATATACCCAGATCATTATATATACCCAGGCATTATATAAGCCCAGGTCATTATATATACCCAGGCATTATATAAGCCCAGGCATTATATATACCCAGGCATTATATACCCAGGCATATATACCCAGGCATTATATATACCCAGGCATTATATAAACCCAGGCATTATATATATTATATATACCCAGGCATTATATAAGCCCAGGTCATTATATATACCCAGGCATTATATATACCCAGGCATTATATAAGCCAGGTCATTATATATACCCAGGCATTATATATACCCAGGCATTATATAAACCCAGGGCATTATATATACCCAGGCATTATATATACCCAGGCATTATATATTATATAAACCCAGGGCATTATATATAAGCCCAGGGCATTAATATATACCCAGGCATTATATAAACCCAGGTCATTATATATACCCAGGCATTATATAAACCCAGGGCATTAATATATACCCAGGCATTATATAAACCCAGGGCATTATATATACCCAGGCATTATATAAACCCAGGGCATTAATATATACCCAGGCATTATATAAACCCAGGTCATTATATAAGCCCAGGGCATTATATATACCCAGGGCATTATATAAACCCAGGTCATTATATATACCCAGGCATTATATAAACCCAGGGCATTAATATATACCCAGGCATTATATATAACCCAGGCATTATATAAACCCAGGGCATTAATATATACCCAGGCATTATATAAACCCAGGGCATTATATATACCCAGGCATTATATATACCAAGGCATTATATAAGCCCAGGGCATTAATATATATCAACCCAGGCATTATATAAACCCAGGGCATTAAATATACCCAGGCATTATATAAACCCAGGGCATTAATATATACCCAGGCATTATATAAACCCAGGGCATTAATATATTACCCAGGCATTATATATACCCAGGCATTATATAAACCCAGGGCATTATATATTATATAAACCCAGGGCATTATATAAACCCAGGGCATTAAATAAACCCAGGGCATTATATAAACCCAGGGCATTATATAACCCAGGGCATTATATAAACCCAGGGCATTATATAACCCAGGGCATTATATCCCAGGCATTAAATATTATACCCCAGGGCATTATATAAACCCAGGGCATTAATAAACCCAGGGCATTATATCAACCCAGGGCATTATATAAACCCAGGGCATTATATAAACCATTATATAAACAGGGCATTATATATAAACCCAGGGCATTATATAAACCCAGGGCATTATATAAACCCAGGGCATTATATAAACCCAGGGCATTATATAAACCCAGGGCATTATATAAACCCAGGGCATTATATAAACCCAGGGCATTATATAAACCCAGGGCATTAATAAACCCAGGGCATTATATAACCCAGGGCATTATATCAACCAGGGCATTATATAAACCCAGGGCATTAAATAAACCCAGGGCATTATATAAACCATTATATAAACCCAGGGCATTATATAAACCCAGGGCATTATATAAACCCAGGGCATTATATCAAACCCAGGGCATTATATAAACCCAGGGCATTATATAAACCCAGGGCATTATATAAACCCAGGGCATTATATCAACCAGGCATTATATAAACCCAGGGCATTATATAAACCCAGGGCATTATATAAACCCAGGGCATTATATAAACCCAACCCAGGGCATTATATAAACCCAGGGCATTATATAAACCCAGGGCATTATATAAACCCAGGGCATTATATAAACCCAGGGCATTATATAAACCCAGGGCATTATATAAACCCAGGGCATTATATAAACCCAGGGCATTATATAAACCCAGGGCATTATATAAACCCAGGGCATTATATAAACCCAGGGCATTATATAAACCCAGGGCATTAAATAAACCCAGGGCATTATATAAACCCAGGGCATTATATCAACCCAGGGCATTATATAAACCCAGGGCATTATATCAACCCAGGGCATTATATCAACCCAGGGCATTATATCAACCCAGGGCATTATATCAACCCAGGGCATTATATCAACCCAGGGCATTATATAAACCCAGGGCATTATATCAACCCAGGGCATTATATAAACCCAGGGCATTATATCAACCCAGGGCATTATATAAACCCAGGGCATTATATAAACCATTATATCAGGGGGCATTATATCAAGGGCATTATATAAACCCAGGGCATTATATAAACCCAGGGCATTATATAAACCCAGGGCATTATATAAACCCAGGGCATTATATAAACCCAGGGCATTATATAAACCCAGGGCATTATATAAACCCAGGGCATTATATAAACCCAGGGCATTATATAAACCCAGGGCATTATATAAACCCAGGGCATTATATAAACCCAGGGCATTATATAAACCCAGGGCATTATATAAACCCAGGGCATTATATAAACCCAGGGCATTATATAAACCCAGGGCATTATATAACCCAAGGCATTAAATAAACCCAGGGCATTATATAAACCCAGGGCATTATATCAACCCAGGGCATTATATCAACCCAGGGCATTATATAAACCCAGGGCATTATATCAAACCCAGGGCATTATATAAACCCAGGGCATTATATAAACCCAGGGCATTATATCAACCCAGGGCATTATATAAACCCAGGGCATTATATAAACCCAGGGCATTATATAAACCCAGGGCATTATATCAACCCAGGGCATTATATAAACCCAGGGCATTATATAAACCCAGGGCATTATATAAACCCAGGGCATTATATAAACCCAGGGCATTATATCAACCCAGGGCATTATATAAACCCAGGGCATTATATAAACCCAGGGCATTATATCAACCCAGGGCATTATATAAACCCAGGGCATTATATAAACCCAGGGCATTATATAAACCATTATATCAGGGCATTATATCAACCCAGGGCATTATATAAACCCAGGGCATTATATCTAACCCAGGGCATTATATCAACCCAGGGCATTATATAAACCAGGCATTAAATAAACCCAGGGCATTATATAAACCCAGGGCATTATATCAACCCAGGGCATTATATAAACCAAGCCATTAAATAAACCCAGGGCATTATATAAACCCAGGGCATTATATCATCCCAGGGCATTATATCTAGACAGGGCATTATATATACCCAGGGCATTATATCTACAGGGCATTATATCAACCAGGGCATTATATCTAGACAGGGTATTATATCTACAGGGCATTATATCTAGACAGGACATTATATCAACCAGGGCATTATATCTAGACAGGACATTATATCTAGACAGGACATTATATCTAACAGGGCATTATATCTAGACAGGGCATTATATCTAGACAGGGCATTATATCTAGACAGGGTATTATATCTAGACAGGTTATTATATCTAGACAGGACATTATATCTAGATAGGGTATTATATCTACCAGGGCACTATATCTAGACAGGACATTATATCTAGACAGGGTATTATATCTAGACAGGGTATTATATCTAGACAGGGTATTATATCTAGACAGGGTATTATATCTAGACAGGGCATTATATCTAGACAGGGCATTATATCTAGACAGGGTATTATATCTAGACAGGGTATTATATCTAGACAGGGCATTATATCTAGACAGGGCATTATATCTAGACAGGGCATTATATCTAGACAGGGCATTATATCTAGACATTATATCTAGACAGGGCATTATATCTAGACAGGCATTATATCTAGACAGGGTATTATATCTAGACAGGGTATTATATCTAGACAGGGCATTATATCTAGACAGGGCATTATATCTAGACAGGGCATTATATCTAGACAGGGCATTATATCTAGACAGGGTATTATATCTAGACAGGGCATTATATCTAGACAGGGCATTATATCTAGACAGGGCATTATATCTAGACAGGGTATTATATCTAGACAGGGTATTATATCTAGACAGGACATTATATCTAGACAGGGTATTATATCTAGACAGGGTATTATATCTAGACAGGGTATTATATCTAGACAGGGCATTATATCTAGACAGGGCATTATATCTAGACAGGTATTATATCTAGACAGGACATTATATCTAGACAGGGTATTATATCTAGACAGGGTATTATATCTAGACAGGGTATTATATCTAGACAGGGTATTATATCTAGACAGGACATTATATCTAGACAGGGTATTATATCTAGACAGGACATTATATCTAGACAGGACATTATATCAACAGGGCATTATATCTAGACAGGACATTATATCTAGACAGGACATTATATCAACCAGGGCATTATATCTAGACAGGACATTATATCTAGACAGGGTATTATATCTAGACAGGGCATTATATCTAGACAGGGTATTATATCTAGACAGGGTATTATATCTAGACAGGACATTATATCTAGACAGGGTATTATATCTAGACAGGGCATTATATCTAGACAGGGCATTATATCTAGACAGGGCATTATATCTAGACAGGGTATTATATCTAGACAGGACATTATATCTAGACAGGGTATTATATCTACCAGGGCATTATATCTAGACAGGTATTATATCTAGACAGGGCATTATATCTAGACAGGGTATTATATCTACCAGGGCATTATATCTAGACAGGACATTATATCTAGACAGGGCATTATATCTAGACAGGGTATTATATCTAGACAGGGTATTATATCTAGACAGGGCATTATATCTAGACAGGGCATTATATCTAGACAGGGCATTATATCTAGACAGGGCATTATATCTAGACAGGGCATTATATCTAGACAGGGTATTATATCTAGACAGGGCATTATATCTAGACAGGGTATTATATCTAGACAGGGCATTATATCTAGACAGGATATTATATCTATATCTAGACAGGGTATTATATCTAGGGCATTATTATATCTACAGGACATTATATCTAGACAGGGTATTATATCTAGACAGGGTATTATATCTAGACAGGGTATTATATCTAGACAGGACATTATATCTAGACAGGGTATTAGACAGACAGGACATTATATCTTATATCTAAAGGGCATTATATCTAGACAGGGCATTACATTATATCTAGACTTATGACAGGGTATTAGTGGAACAGCCACATTATATCTAAATCTTTTATCTAGACAGGGTATTATATCTAGACAGGGTATTATATCTAGACAGGGTATTATATCTAGACAGGGTATTATATCTAGACAGGGTATTATATCTAGACAGGACATTATATCTAGACAGGATTATATCTAGACAGGGCTATCCTAGACAGGACATTATATCAACCAGTATTATATCTAGACAGGGTATATCTAGACAGGGTATTCAGGTGTATCTAGACAGGGTATTATATCTAGACAGGGCATTATATCTAGACAGGAGTTATATCCACCATCTGGGGGCAGAGACAGGGCATTATATCTAGACAGGGTTTATGACAGGGTGGGCATTATATCTAGACAGGGCATTATATCTAGACAGGGTATTATTCTAGACAGGGCATTATATCTAGACAGGCATTATATCTAGATATATCTAGACAGGGATTATATCTAGACAGGCCTGGACAGGGTATATATCTAGACAGGCTTATATCTGGGTGTAGACAGGCCATTATATCTAGACAGGGCCTAGAGGGCATTATATCTAGAGGGTGCTAGACAGGGCATTATATCTTCCCAGGACAGGGTATTATATCTAGACAGGACATTATATCAGCATTATATCTAGACAGGGCATTATATCTAGACAGGGCATTATATCTAGACAGGGTATTATATCTAGACAGGGTATTATATCTGGAAGACAGGTTATTATATCCAGGGATTATGTCTAGACAGGACATTATATCTAGAGGGTATTATATCTAGACAGGGTATTATATCTAGACAGGGATTATATCTAGACAGGGTAATATCTAGACAGGGACAGGGTTTATATCTAGACCATTATATCTAGACAGGGCACTATATCTAGACAGGGCATATCTAGACAGGGTATTATATCTAGACAGGTATTATATCTAGACAGGGCATTATATCTAGACAGGGTATTATATCTAGACAGGGCATTATATCTAGACAGGGCATTATATCTAGACAGGGTATTATATCTAGACAGGGCATTATATCTAGACAGGGTATTATATCTAGACAGGACATTATATCTAGACAGGGTATTATATCTAGACAGGGTATTATATCTAGACAGGGTATTATATCTAGACAGGGTATTATATCTAGACAGGGTATTATATCTAGACAGGGTATTATATCTAGACAGGGCATTATATCTAGACAGGGCATTATATCTAGACAGGGTATTATATCTAGACAGGGTATTATATCTAGACAGGGTACATTATATCTAGACAGGGTATTATATCTAGACAGGGTATTATATCTAGACAGGGTATTATATCTAGACAGGGTATTATATCCAGACAGGACATTATATCTAGACAGGGTATTATATCTAGACAGGGTATTATATCCAGACAGGGCTACTGCATCTTCTGGCGGCTCCTCAGGTGGCTTTGTCTGTTTCTGTCCCTCCCTTCGGGCGGCTGGTAGCCTAGCGGTTCAGAGCCTTGGACCAGTAACGAAAGATCACTGGTGTGAAGCCCCGACCCGGTTAGGGGGTATAAATCTGCCCGATGTGCCCTTGAGCAAGGCTCTGGACAAGAGAGTCTACTAAAATGGCCACATACTGATGTCATAACAGGTTCTGTATGGAGAGCTGATGTGCCAGAGTGAGATGGAACACCTTGAGTTTCCCATTAACACAACTGTAAAGAGAAGAATGACAACCCCGGGATGGAAGGATGACTGCTGTGTTGGAGGAAAAAGGAAGGAAACAGATTTGTCAACCACTGGGCCAGTGATTAAATCTCAGAGGAGACCTCTCTTTCTCCTTCCTTCCTCCCTCTGGCACTTTCTCTTTCTCTTCCCCCTAT
>NW_026287685.1:50000-55000 GCF_023373465.1 Oncorhynchus keta | reverse complement strand
GTCATCCTCTCTCCAGGCATGTCAGTCCCTCTCCAGGCATGTCAGTCCCTCTCTCCAGGCATGTCAGTCCCTCTCTCCAGGCATGTCATCCTCTCTCCAGGCATGTCATCCTCTCTCCAGGCATGTCATCCTCTCTCCAGGCATGTCATCCTCTCTCCAGGCATGTCAGTCCCTCTCCAGGCATGTCAGCCTCTCTCCAGGCATGTCAGCCTCTCTCCAGGCATGTCAGCCCCTCTCCCCAGGCATGTCATCCTCTCTCCAGGCATGTCATCCTCTCTCCAGGCATGTCAGCCTCTCTCCAGGCATGTCATCCTCTCTCCAGGCATGTCAGCCTCTCTGTCTTCTCCAGGCATGTCAGGCATGTCCTCCCTCTCCAGGCATGTCAGCCTCTCTCCAGGCATGTCATCCCTCTCTCCAGGCATGTCAGTCCCTCTCCAGCATGTCATCCTCTCTCCAGACATGTCAGCCTCTGTCCAGGCATGTCATCCTCTCTCCAGGCATGTCAGTCCCTCTCCAGGCATGTCATCCTCTCTCCAGACATGTCAGCCTCTCTCCAGGCATGTCATCCTCTCATCTAGACATGTCAGCCTCTCTCCAGGCATGTCATCCTCTCTCCAGGCATGTCATCTTCTCACCAGGCATGTCAGCCCCTCTCCAGGCATGTCAGCCCCTCTCCAGGCATGTCATCCTCTCTCCAGGCATGTCAGCCCCTCTCTAGGCATGTCATCCTCTCTCCAGGCATGTCATCCTCTCTGTCATCCTCTCTCCAGGCATGTCATCCTCTCTCCAGGCATGTCAGCCCCTCTCCAGGCATGTCATCCCTCTCTCCAGGCATGTCAGCCCCTCTCTAGACATGTCATCCCATCTCTCCAGGCATGTCATCCTCTCTCCAGGCATGTCAGCCTCTCTCCAAGCATGTCAGCCGATTTACAAGCATGTCATCCTCTCTCCAGACATGTCAGCCCGTCTTCAGGCATGTCAGCCCCTCTCCAGGCATGTCAGTCCCTCTCCAGGCATGTCAGCCCCTCTCTCCAGGCATGTCAGCCCCTCTCCAGGCATGTCAGTCCCCCTCCAGGCATGTCAGCCCCTCTCCAGGCATGTCAGACTCTCTCCAGGCATGTCAGTCCTCTCTCCAGGCATGTCAGCCTCTCTCCAGGCACACACACACACACACACACACACACACACACACACACACACACCCACACGCATGCACGCACACACACACACACACACACACACACACACACACACACACACACACACACACACACACACACACACACACACACACACACACACACACACACACACACACCACCCTATGTTTTTGCACACCCTGATCTGTTTCACCTTTCTTTGTGCTTCTCTCCACCCCTCCAGGTTGCCCATCTTCCCCATTATCCCCAGGGCATTTATACCTGTGTTCTCTGTTTGTCTGTTGCCATTTTGTTTCGTTTGTGAAACCTACCAGCGTTTGTTCCCCTTCTCCTGTCAGTTTCTTGCTCCTGTTTCCTAGTCCTTCCCGTTTTTTACCCATCAGCCTGCCCTGACCCTGAACCCTGCCTGCCCTGACCCTGACCCCTGCCTGCCCTGACCCTGAGACTGCCTGCCCTGACCCTGACCCCTGACCCCCCCTGCCCTGACCCTGAGACTGCCTGCCCTGACCCTGACCCCTGCCTGCCCTGACCCTGAGACTGCCTGTCCTGACCCGGAGACCCTGCCTGCCCTGTCCCTGAGACTGCCTGCCCTGACCCTGAGACTGCCTGTCCTGACCCGAGACTGCCTGCCCTGTCCCTGAGACTGCCTACCCTGACCCTGACCCCTGCCTGCCCTGACCCTGAGACTGCCTGCCCTGACACTGACCCCTGCCTGCCCTGACCCTGAGACTGCCTGCCCTGACCTTGACCCCTGCCTGCCCTGACCCTGACCACTGCCTGCCCTGACCCTGACCCCTGCCTGCCCTGACCCTGACCCCTGCCTGCCCTGACCCTGAGACTGCCTGCCCTGACCCTGACCCCTGCCTGCCCTGACCCTGACCCCTGCCTGCCCTGACCCTGAGACTGCCTGCCCTGACCCTGACCCCTACCTGCCCTGACCCTGAGACTGCCTGCCCTGTCCCTGACCCCTGCCTGCCCTGACCCTGAGACTGCCTGCCCTGACCCTGACCCCTACCTGCCCTGACCCTGAGACTGCCTGTTGTTCTTGACCCATCAACCTCTCTAGATTAATGACCTGTACCTGCCTTTGACCTGTCATTTGCCTGCACCTCTATTAGAAATAAACGGTTGTTTTTTCGACACAAAACACGTCTGCATCTGGGTCATACCTGAAACCTGATACGGTTAGGGTTAGATTTATAATAAGGGTTAGGGTTAGATTTATAATAAGGGTTAGGATAAGGGTTAGGGTTAGATTTATAATAAGGGTTAGGGTTAGATTTATAATAAGCGCTAGGGTTTAGATTTATAATAAGCGTTAGGGTTAGATTTATAATAAGGGTTAGGATAAGGGTTAGGGTTAGATTTATAATAAGCGTTAGGGTTAGATTTATAATAAGGGTTAGGATAAGGGTTAGGGTTAGATTTATAATAAGGGTTAGGGTAAGGGTTAGGGTTAGATTTATAATAAGGGTTAGGGTTAGATTTATAATAAGGGTTAGGGTTAGATTTATAATAAGCGTTAGGGTTAGATTTATAATAAGGGTTAGGATAAGGGTTAGGGTTAGATTTATAATAAGGGTTAGGATAAGGGTTAGGGTTAGATTTATAATAAGGGTTAGGGTTAGATTTATAATAAGGGTTAGGGTTAGATTTATAATAAGGGTTAGGGTTAGATTTATAATAAGCTTAGGATATAATAAGGGTTAGGGGTTAGGATAAGGGTTAGGGTTAGATTTATAATAAGGGTTAGGATAAGGGTTAGATTAGATTTATAATAAGGGTTAGGTTAGATTTATAATAAGGTTAGATTTATAATAAGGGTTAGGATATAATAAGGTTAGGGTTAGATTTATAATAAGGGTTAGGATAAGGGTTAGGGTTAGATTTATAATAAGGGTTAGGGTTAGATTTATAATAAGGGTTAGGATAAGGGTTAGGGTTAGATTTATAATAAGGGTTAGGGTTAGGGTTATAATAACGGTTAGGGTTAGATTTATAATAAGGGTTAGGATAAGGGTTAGGGTTAGATTTATAATAAGGGTTAGGATAAGGGTTAGGGTTAGATTTATAATAAGGGTTAGGGTTAGATTTATAATAAGGGTTAGGATAAGGGTTAGGGTTAGATTTATAATAAGGGTTAGGGTTAGATTTATAATAAGGGTTAGGGTTAGATTTATAATAAGGGTTAGGATAAGGGTTAGGGTTAGATTTATAATAAGGGTTAGGATAAGGGTTAGGGTTAGATTTATAATAAGGGTTAGGGTTAGATTTATAATAAGGGTTAGGATAAGGGTTAGGGTTAGATTTATAATAAGGGTTAGGGTTAGATTTATAATAACCTTTAGGGTTAGATTTATAATAAGGGTTAGGGGGTTAGATTTATAATAAGGGTTAGGATAAGGGTTAGGGTTAGATTTATAATAAGGGTTAGGGTTAGATTTATAATAAGGGTTAGGATAAGGGTTAGGGTTAGATTTATAATAAGGGTTAGGGTTAGATTTATAATAAGGGTTAGGGTTAGATTTATAATAAGGGTTAGGATAAGGGTTAGGGTTAGATTTATAATAAGGGTTAGGATAAGGGTTAGATTTATAATAAGGGTTAGGGTTAGATTTATAATAAGGGTTAGGGTTAGATTTAT
This sequence comes from Oncorhynchus keta, assembly GCF_023373465.1. Taxonomy (NCBI): domain Eukaryota; kingdom Metazoa; phylum Chordata; class Actinopteri; order Salmoniformes; family Salmonidae; genus Oncorhynchus; species Oncorhynchus keta. The sequence goes on along the minus strand of NW_026287685.1, from coordinate 51,196 downwards.
AATAAGGGTTAGGGTTAGATTTATAATAAGGGTTAGGGTTAGATTTATAATAAGGGTTAGGGTTAGATTTATAATAAGGGTTAGGGTTAGATTTATAATAAGGGTTAGGATAAGGGTTAGGGTTAGATTTATAATAAGGGTTAGGGTTAGATTTATAATAAGGGTTAGGGTTAGATTTATAATAAGGGTTAGGATAAGGGTTAGGGTTAGATTTATAATAAGGGTTAGGGTTAGATTTATAATAAGGGTTAGGGTTAGATTTATAATAAGGGTTAGGGTTAGATTTATAATAAGGGTTAGGGTTAGATTTATAATAAGGGTTAGGGTTAGATTTATAATAAGGGTTAGGGTAAGGGTTAGGGTTAGATTTATAATAAGGGTTAGGGTTAGATTTATAATAAGGGTTAGGATAAGGGTTAGGGTTAGATTTATAATAAGGGTTAGGGTTAGATTTATAATAAGGGTTAGGGTAAGGGTTAGGGTTAGATTTATAATAAGGGTTAGGGTTAGATTTATAATAAGGGTTAGGATAAGGGTTAGGGTTAGATTTATAATAAGGGTTAGGGTTAGATTTATAATAAGGGTTAGGGTTAGATTTATAATAAGGGTTAGGGTTAGATTTATAATAAGGGTTAGGATAAGGGTTAGGGTTAGATTTATAATAAGGGTTAGGATAAGGGTTAGGGTTAGATTTATAATAAGGGTTAGGATAAGGGTTAGGGTTAGATTTATAATAAGGGTTAGGATAAGGGTTAGGGTTAGATGTATAATAAGGGTTAGGGTTAGGGTTAGATTTATAATAAGGGTTAGGATAAGGGTAAGGGTTAGGATAAGGGTTAGGGTTAGATTTATAATAAGGGTTAGGGTTAGATTTATAATAAGGGTTAGGGTTAGATTTATAATAAGGGTTAGGGTTAGATTTATAATAAGGGTTAGGGTTAGATTTATAATAAGGGTTAGGGTTAGGGTTAGGGTTAGATTTATAATTTATAGATTTATAATAAGGGTTAGGGTTAGATTTATAATAAGGGTTAGGATAAGGGTTAGGGTTAGATTTATAATAAGGGTTAGGATTAGATTTATAATAATTAGGATAAGGGTTAGGGTTAGATTTATAATAAGGGTTAGGGTTAGATTTATAATAAGGGTTAGGATAAGGGTTAGGGTTAGATTTAATAAGGGTTAGGATAAGGGTT
>NW_026287685.1:35000-45000 GCF_023373465.1 Oncorhynchus keta | reverse complement strand
CTCTCTGTCTCCTCTCTGTCTCCCCTGTCTCCTCTCTGTCTCCTCTGTCTCTGTCTCCTCTGTCTCCACTCCCCTGTCTCCTCTCATTCTCCTCTCTGTCTCCTATCTGTCTCCCCTCCTTCCTGTCTCCTCTCAGTCTCCTCTCTGTCCCCTGTCTCCTCTCTGTCTCTCCTGTCTCCTGTATCTCATCTCTCTCCTCTGTCTCCTCTCTGTCTCCTCTCTGTCTCCTCTCTGTCTCCCCTGTCTCCTCTCTGTCTCCTCTCTGTCTCCCCTGTCTCCTCTCTGTCTCCTCTCTGTCTCCTCTCTGTCTCCCCTGTCTCCTCTCTGTCTCCTCTCTGTCTCCCCTGTCTCATCTCTGTCTCCTCTCTGTCTCCACTCTGTCTCCACTCTGTCTCCCTGTCTCCTCTCTGTCTCCTCTCTGTCTCCCCTGTCTCCTCTCTGTCTCCTCTCTGTCCTCCCTGTCTCCTCTCTGTCTCCTCTCTGTCTCCCCTGTCTCCTCTCTGTCTCCTCTCTGTCTCCTCTCTGTCTCCTCTCTGTCTCCCCTGTCTCCTCTCAGTCTCCTCTCTGTCTCCCCTGTCTCCTCTCTGTCTCCTCTCCCTCTCCCCTCCTCTCTGTCTCCTCTCTGTCTCCCCTGTCTCCTCTCTGTCTCCCCTGTCTCCTCTCTGTCTCCACTCAGTCTCCTCTCTGTCTTCTCTCAGTCTCCGCTCTGTCTCCCCTGTATCCTCTCTGTCTCCTCTCAGTCTCCCCTGTATCCTCTCTGTCTCCACTCAGTCTCCTCTCTGTCTTCTCTCAGTCTCCTCTCTGTCTCCCCTGTCTCCTCTCTGTCTCCACTCAGTCTCCTCTCTGTCTTCTCTCAGTCTCCTCTCTGTCTCCCCTGTATCTTCTCTGTCTCCTCTCTGTCTCCACTCTCTGTCTCCACTCTGTCTCCCTGTCTCCTCTCAGTCTCCTCTCTGTCTCCCTCTGTGTCTCCTCTCTGTCTCTCTCCCCTCCTCCCTGTCTCCCTGTCTCCTCTCTGTCTCCTCTCTGTCTCCCCTGTCTCCTCTGTCTGTCTCCTCCCCTGTCTCCTCTCTGTCTCCACTCAGTCTCCCCTCTGTCTCTCTGTCTCCTCTCAGTCTCCTCTCTGTCTCCCCTGTCTCCTCTCTGTCTCCTCTGTCTCCTCTCTGTCTCCTCTGTCTCCTTTCTGTCTCCTCTCTGTCTCCCCTGTCTCCTCTCTGTCTCCTCTCAGTCTCCCCTGTATCCTCTCTGTCTCCTCTGTCTCCTTTCTGTCTCCTCTCCTATTTGTCCTCCTGTCATGTCAGGTTAGCTCCCATAATGCAGGGATTTTCTACTGATGACAAGACAGAGGCCTGCAAATGTATTCTTCCTCCCTCCATCGTCACTGCCCCCCCCCCTCGGCATCCAACCAAAACACAACGTGAAACAAACTCATCTCCCTCCTCACTCTACCTGGTTTTCCTAGTAATAAATGGCTTAGCCCTCCTGTGTGGTAAATGACTGAAAACTCACTCACTGTTAGCTGTCACCAGGTTTTCTCTCTCTTTTCCCCTCTCCCTCTATTTCTCCACGCTTTTTCATGCATCAGAGAATGAAGGCTGCTGAGCGCACTCAATGTGAGTGTTGTTTGTTAATCAGGGTGTGTCAGAGGTGTGTGTGTGTGCGCGTGTGTGTGTGTTAACACGTGCCGATTCGCTGTTGGAGTGTAATTGTCACCAGTGTCTTCCCTGTCAAACACTAATAAAGTTTTTTCCTCCCCATTTCCAATTTACACCTGCTTGAAGTCACTACAAAGTGCGTCCCAAATGGCACCCTATTCCCTATGTAGTGCACTACTTCTAACAAGTGGATATAGAGATCCGGTCAAAAGTAGTGCGCTATATAGGGAATAGGGTGTCACATGGGACAGGGAACCAAGACAAAGGGACATTTCCATACTAACGTAATGGGAGTGATGCCTCACTGTGTGAATCACAAAGACAGAGACATGAGATGAGTTGTGACTTCCTTCTAGTTCAGTTGAATCATTATGCAGTGAAAACAGTAGGGTATATAGCTCTCACTTCTCTCCCTACCTCCCGTCCCTCTCTCCTCTCCCTACCTCCTGTCCCTCTCTCCTCTCCCTACCCCCGTCCCTCACTCCTCTCCCTACCTCCCGTCCCTCTCTCCTCTCCCTACCTCCTGTCCCTCTCTCCTCTCCCTACCTCCCATCCCCCTCTCCTCTCCCTACCTCCCGTCCCTCTCTCCTCTCCCTACCTCCCATCCCCCTCTCCTCTCCTCTCCCTACCTCCCATCCCCCTCTCCTCTCCCTACCTCCCATCCCCCTCTCCTCTCCCTACCTCCCCTCCCTCTCTCCTCTCCCTACCTCCCATCCCTCTCTCCTCTCCCTCCCTCCCATCCCCCTCTCCTCTCCCTACCTCCCGTCCCTCTCTCCTCTCCCTACCTCCCGTCCCTCTCTCCTCTCCCTACCTCCCGTCCCTCTCTCCTCTCCCTACCTCCCGTCCCTCTCTCCTCTCCCTACCTCCCGTCCCTCTCTCCTCTCCCTACCTCCCGTCCCTCTCCTCTCCCTACCTCCCGTCCCTCTCTCCTCTCCCTACCTCCCGTCCCTCTCTCCTCTCCCTACCTCCCGTCCCTCTCTCCTCTCCCTACCTCCTGTCCCTCTCTCCTCTCCCTACCTCCCGTCCCTCTCTCCTCTCCCTACCTCCCCCTCTCTCCTCTCCCTACCTCCCGTCCCTCTCTCCTCTCCCTACCTCCCGTCCCTCTCTCCTCTCCCTACCTCCCTCTCTCCTCTCCCTACCTCCCTCCCTACCTACGGTCCCTCTCTCCTCTCCCACCTACCTCCCTCTCCCTCTCCCTCCTCTCCCCTCTCCCACCTCCCGTCCCTCTCTCCTCTCCCTACCTCCCCCTCTCCTCTCCCTACCTCCCGTCCCTCTCTCCTCTCCCCTACCTCCCGTCCCTCTCTCCTCTCCCTACCTCCCGTCCCTCTCTCCTCTCCCTACCTCCCGTCCCTCTCTCCTCTCCCTACCCCTACCCTACCTCCCGTCCCTCTCTCCCCTCCTCCCCTACCTCCCCTACCTCCCTCTCTCCTCTCCCTACCTCCCGTCCCTCTCTCCTCTCCCCTACCTCCCGTCCCTCTCTCTCCCTACCTCCCGTCCCTCCCTACCTCCCCCCTCCTCCCGTCCCTCACTCTACCTCCCATCCCCTCTCCTCTCCCTACCTCCCGTCCCTCTCTCCTCTCCCTACCTCCCGTCCCTCTCTCCTCTCCCTACCTCCCGTCCCTCCTCTCCCTACCTCCCGTCCCTCTCTCCTCTCCCTACCTCCCGTCCCTCTCTCCTCTCCCTACCTCCCGTCCCTCTCTCCTCTCCCTACCTCCCGTCCCTCTCTCCTCTCCCTACCTCCCGTCCCTCTCTCCTCTCCCTACCTCCCGTCCCTCTCTCCTCTCCCTACCTCCCGTCCCTCTCTCCTCTCCCTACCTCCCGTCCCTCTCTCCTCTCCCTACCTCCCGTCCCTCTCTCCTCTCCCTACCTCCCGTCCCTCTCTCCTCTCCCTACCTCCCTTCCCTCTCTCCTCTCCCAACCTACGGTCCCTCTCTCCTCTCCCTACCTCCCGTCCCTCTCTCCTCTCCCTACCTCCCGTCCCTCTCTCCTCTCCCTACCTCCCGTCCCTCTCTCCTCTCCCTACCTCCCGTCCCTCTCTCCTCTCCCTACCTCCCGTCCCTCTCTCCTCTCCCTACCTCCCGTCCCTCTCTCCTCTCCCTACCTCCTGTCCCTCTCTCCTCTCCCCCTACCTCCCGTCCCTCTCTCCTCTCCCTACCTCCCGTCCCTCTCCCTCTCCTACCTCCCATCCCTCTCTCCTCTCCCACCTACCCCTCCTCCCTCCCTACCTCCGTCCCTCTCTCCTCTCCCTACCTACGGTCCCTCTCTCCTCTCCCTACCTCCCGTCCCTCTCTCCTCTCCCTACCTCCCGTCCCTCTCTCCTCTCCCTACCTCCCGTCCCTCTCTCCTCTCCCTACCTCCTGTCCCTCTCTCCTCTCCCTACCTACGGTCCCTCACTCCTCTCCCTACCTCCCGTCCCTCTCTCCTCTCCCTACCTACCGTCCCTCTCTCCTTCCCTCACCCACTACCTCCATCCCTACTTCCATTCTCTCTCCCTTCTATCACTAAAGTAGATGGTCTCTGTGGTAAATGAGAAAACAAATCCAACTAAGCTGAGTTCGTAGGTAAGCAGTGTGACTGAGTGACAGACAACAATGGGCGGTGTGTGTCCTTTGGAATGGTCAATTTGTGATTCATTACTGGCTGAAAGAGATGGATGCTCTGGGGTAGGTGTGTGTGTGTGTGTGTGGGGGGGGGGTGTCAAGAGTGATGGCGTGAGTGACATGTGAGAGAAAGATTGAGGGAGAAATAAATTTGGGCTGCAACACTCCGAGAGAGAGAGAGAGAGAGAGAGAGAGAGAGAGAGAGAGAGAGAGAGAGAGAGAGAGAGAGAGAGAGAGAGAGAGAGAGAGAGAGAGAGAGAGAGAGAGAGAGAGAGAGAGAGAGAGAGAGAGAGAGAGAGAGAGAGAGAGAGAGAGAGAGAGAGAGAGAGAGAGAGAGAGAGAGAGAGAGAGAGAGAGAGAGAGAGAGAGAGAGAGAGAGAGAGAGAGAGAGAGAGAGAGAGAGAGAGAGAGAGAGAGACAGAGAGAGAGAGAGAGAGAGAGAGAGAGAGAGAGAGAGAGAGAGAGAGAGAGAGAGCTCAGTGCTGTTATTGTGAAGTGGAAACGTCTAACAGCAGCAACAGCTCAGCTGTGAAAGGGTAGGACACACAGAACGGGACCGCCGAGTGCATGTATTACATATAAATCGTCTTTCCTCGGTCGCAAAACTCACTACGAGTTCCAAACTGCCTCTGGAAGCAACATCAGCACAATAACTGCACGTCAGGAGTTTCATGAAATGGGTTTCCACGGCCGAGCAGCCGCACACAAGCCTAAGATCACCATGCGCAATGCCAAGCGTCGTCTGGAGTGGTGTAAAGCTCATCGCCATTAGACTCTGGAGCAGTGGAAATGCATTCTCTGGAGTGATGAATGACACTTCACCATCTGGCTGTCTGACGGACGAATCTGGGTTTGGTGGGTACCAGCAGAACGCTACCTGCCCCAATGCATAGTGCCAACTGTAAAGTTCGATGGAGGAGGAATAATGGTCTGGGGCTGTTTTTCATGGTTCGGGCCCATTAGTTCCAGTTAAGGGAAATCGTAACGCTACAGCATAAAATGACATTCTAAACTATTCTGTGTCTCCAACTTTGTGGCAACTGTTTGGGGAAGGCCCTTTCCTGTTTCAGCGTGACAATTCCCAGTTCACAAAGCCAGGTCCATACAGAAATGGTTTGTCAAGATCGGTGTGGAAGAACTTGACTGGCCTGAACAGACCTCAACCCTAGCGTACACATTTGGGATGAATTTGAACACAGATTGCGAGCCAGGACTAATCACCCAACATCAGTACCCGACCTCACAAATGCTCTTGTGGCTGAATGGAAGCAAGTCCCTCCAGCAATGTTCCAACATCTAGCAAAGGGGGACCAACTCCATATTATATTTTTATTTATTTACATTTTAAGGCAATAAATAGGCCATCGTTTCAAAATAATTACAATATAGCAATTAAACACTGGAATGGTAGAATGTACAGAAGATGGATGTGCAAGTAGAGATACTGGGATGCAGAGGAGCAAGATAAATAAACAAATACAGTATGGGGATGAGGTAGTTGGATGGGCTGTTTACAGATGGGCTATGTACAGGTGCAGTGATCTGTGAGCTGCTCTCACAGCTGGTGCTTAAAGCTAGTGAGGGAGATATGAGTCTCCAGCTTCAGTGATTTTTGCAGTTCGTTCCAGTCATGGGCAGCAGAGAACTGGAAGGAAAGACGACCAAAGGAGGAATTGGCTTTGGGGGTGATCAATGAGATATACCTGCTGGAGCGCATGCTACGGTTGGGTGCTGCTATGGTGACCAGTGAGCTGAGATAAGGCGGAGCTTTACCTAGCAGAGACTTGTAGATAACCTGTAGCCAGTGGGTTTGGCGACGAGTATGAAGAGAGGGCCAACCAACGAGAGCGTACAGATCGCAATGGTGGGTAGTATATGGGGCTTTGGTGACAAAACGGATGGCACTGTGATAGACTGCATCCAGTTTGTTGAGTAGAGTGTTGGAGGCTATTTTATAGATGACATCACCGAAGTCGAGGATCGGTAGGATGGTCAGTTTTACGAGGGTATGTTTGGCAGCATGAGTGAAGAATGCTTTGTTACAATATAGGAAGCAAATTCTTGATTTAATTTTGGATTGGAGATGTTTGATGTGAGTCTGGAAGGAGAGTTTACAGTCTAACCAGACACCCAGGTATTTGTAGTTGTCCACGTATTCTAAGTCAGAGCCGGCCAGAGTAGTGATGCTGGATGGGCGGGCAGGTGCAGGCAGCGATCGGTTGAATAGCATGCATTCAGTTGTACTTGCGTTAAAGAGCAGTTTGAGGCCACGGAAGGAGAGTTCTAGGCATCGAAGCTCGCCTAGGATGTTGCCCATGATGTTGGAATGAGACGTTCGACGAGCATTCATGTCTTGTAGCAGCAGTAAACTGGGTCGGAGTCAGAGACGAATTAATGAAGGAGAGAAACGTGTGTGTAGGAGGGAGGGAGCGAGGGAGGAGGGTAAGGCTGGTGGTAATCAGAGGTTGCTGATGTGTGGTCAAGCTCTGACTGTGTGTGGTCAGTAACAGGTCCAGTCTGACTGTGTGGTCAGTAACAGGTCCAGTCTGACCTGCGCCCTCACAGTGTGTGGGTTGAATCGCTAACTGCTGCCCTCACAGTGTGTGGGTTGAATCGCTAACTGCTGTCCTCACAGTGTGTGGGTTGAATCGCTAACCCTCACAGTGTGTGGGTTGAATCGCTAACTGCTGTCCTCACAGTGTGTGGGTTGAATCGCTAACTGCTGTCCTCACAGTGTGTGGGTTGAATTGCTAACTGCTGTCCTCACAGTGTGTGGGTTGAATCGCTAACTGCTGCTGTGTGGGTTGAATCCTCAGTGTGTGGGTTGAATCGTAACTGCTGTGTGGGGTTGAATCGCTAACTGCTGTCCTCACAGTGTGTGGGTTGAATCTGTCCTCACAGTAACTGCTGTCCTCACAGTGTGTGGGTTGAATCACTAACTGCTGTGTGTGGGTTGAATCACTAACTGCACAGTGTGTGGGTTGAATCACTAACTGCTGTCCTCACAGTGTGTGGGTTGAATCGCTAAACTGCTGTCCTCACAGTGTGTGGGTTGAATCACTAACTGCTGTCCTCACAGTGTGTGGGTTGAATCGCTAACTGCTGTCCTCACAGTGTGTGGGTTGAATCACTAACTGCTGTCCTCACAGTGTGTGGGTTGAATCACTAACTGCTCTCTCACAGTGTGTGGGTTGAATCGCTAACTGCTGTCCTCACAGTGTGTGGGTTGAATCGCTAACTGCTCTCTCACAGTGTGTGGGTTGAATCGCTAACTGCTGTCCTCACAGTGTGTGGGTTGAATCGCTAACTGCTGTCCTCACAGTGTGTGGGTTGAATCGCTAACTGCTCCCTCACAGTGTGTGGGTTGAATCGCTGCAGTGTGTGGGTTGAATCCACTGACAGTGTGTGGGTTGAATCATGTCCACCCCTCTCCTTGTGGGTTGAATCAACTGCCCCTCTGCAGCCACTGAGGCATGTCCACCCCCTCTCCTTTCACCCCTCCCCCCCTCTCTCTCCCCCGTATTTACCCCCCAGCGATTCGCTGCCTCTCTAAACCAATAGGGATCCTTGTCTGCCCACTGAACTGGCCATTATAACGTTGAAACCCTTCAGACCCTTTTCTGCCCTAATAACCCCTTCAACAGACATGGTCTGCTTCCCAAATGGCATCCAATGGGCCCTGGTCAGAATTAGTGCACTATGTAGGCAATAGGATGCCAAATGGGAAGCAGACAAATATATAACATAGACATCTAATGGACATCAGCAAACTGTAAACAAACGAATCATCTCTATACACAAGGACAGTGGAATAACTGTTCAGATGGTTTGGTAAAGGAACGACTGTAAAATCTTCCTCAGGTTTTGGGGTTTAAACGCAGAAAGACAGTTAAAGTGATTCAGTTGTACAACTGACTAGGTATCCTGCTCTTTCCCTCTCCTTTCTTTACCCCATTGGGACGTAGGCCCAAAATGTTGATACAAATGTAAATAAAATGTTCCTGTTTGTTAGAAATGCCCAGGCCAGTTTCTGGTCCCAGTCTGTCCTACGTTGAAGTATCTCAATCCCCTTGTCAGGACACTAGTGTCTGATGTGTTGTTGAACAAAGCCTGCTTTGATTCTGATTATTAAACCTATCCCACTCTTCTGAATGTTCCAAATGGCACCCTATTGCCAATGTAGTGCACTACTTGTCCAATGGGATCTGGTCAAAGGTAAGGAACTATATAGGGAATAGTGTGTAATTTGGGACACAGTCTTGCAGATGGCTAGACAGGTGTGGGCTTGTACTCTGCTTGTCAAGGTTCATCACCTACCATGTTGGAGATGATTACACACACACACACACACACACACACACACACACACACACACACACACACACACACACACACACACACACACACACACACACACACACACACACACACACACACACACACACACACACACACACACACACACACACACACAGAGACACACACACACACACACACACACACACACACAACACTCCATCCATCCACACACACACACACACACACACACACACACACACACACACACACACACACACACACACACACACACACACACACACACACACACACACACAGACAGTCACACACACACACACACACACACACACACACACACACACACACACACACACACACACACACACACACACACACACACACACACAGAATCAGTCTATAAGCATGAAATGTACAGCCAGTAGGCGGATTGTCAAAGCTTTCCTGTCTCTTTCTCTCCCTCTTCTCTCTCTGAAAAACATTAATTTTATTCCTCTCTAGAAGTTTTTCTATTTCTTTCTCCCAGGCCCTTCGTCAGCAAGATAATGGAGTATTTCTCTGTCTCAGGCCCTTCGTCAGCAAGATAATGGAGTATTTCTCTGTCTCAGGCCCTTCGTCAGCAAGATAATGGAGTATTTCTCTGTCTCAGGCCCTTCGTCAGCAAGATAATGGAGTATTTCTCTGTCTCAGGCCCTTCATCAGGAAGATAATGGAGTATTTCTCTCTCTCAGGCCTTTCGTCAGCAAGATAATGGAGTATTTCTCTGTCTCAGGCCCTTCGCCAGCAAGATAATGGAGTATTTCTCTGTCTCAGGCCCTTCGTCAGCAAGATAATAGAGCATTTCTCTGTCTCAGGCCCTTCATCAGCAAGATAATGGAGTATTTCTCTCTCTCAAGCATTTCATCGGCAAGATAATAGAGTATTTCTCTCTCTCAGGCCCTTCGTCAGCAAGATAATGGAGTATTTCTCTCTCTCAGGCCCTTCGTCAGCAAGATAATGGAGTATTTCTCTGTCTCAGGCCCTTCGCCAGCAAGATAATGGAGTATTTCTCTGTCTCAGGCCCTTCGTCAGCAAGATAATGGAGTATTTCTCTGTCTCAGGCCCTTCGTCAGCAAGATAATGGAGTATTTCTCTGTCTCAGGCCCTTCGTCAGCAAGATAATGGAGTATTTCTCTCTCTCAGGCCCTTCGTCAGCAAGATAATGGAGTATTTCTCTCTCTCTCAAGCATTTCATCGGCAAGATAATGGAGTATTTCTCTCTCTCAAGCATTTCATCGGCAAGATAAGTGAGTATTTCTCTCTCTCAGGCCCTTCGTCAGCAAGATAATGGAGTATTTCTCTCTCTCTCAAGCATTTCATCGGCAAGAAAATTGAGTATTTCTCTCTCTCAGGCCCTTCGTCAGGAAGATAATGTAGTATTTCTCTCTCTCA
>NW_026287685.1:0-25000 GCF_023373465.1 Oncorhynchus keta | reverse complement strand
TGTTGACGAGGACAAGGATGGAGATCACTTTGTCATGCTGATTGAGTTCGAATAACAGATTGGAAGCTTCAAAAGGAGGGTGGTGCTTGGAATCATTGTTCTTCCTCTGTCAACCATGGTTACCTGCAAGGAAACACGTGCCGTCATCATTGCTTTGCATAAAAAGGGCTTCACAGGCAAGGATATTGCTGCCAGTAAGATTGCACCTAAATTAACCATTTATCGGATCATCAAGAACTTCAAGGAGAGCGGTTCAATTGTTGTGAAGAAGGCTTCAGGGCGCCCAAGAAAGCCCAGCAAGTGCCAGGACCGTCTCCTAAAGTTGATTCAGCTGCGGGATCGGGGCACCACCAGTACAGAGCTTGCTCAGGAATGGCAGCAGGCAGGTGTGAGTGCATCTGCACGCACAGTAAGGCAAAGACTTTTGGAGGATGGCCTGGTGTCAAGAAGGGCAGCAAAGAAGCCACTTTTATCCAGGAAAAACATCAGGGACAGACTGATATTCTGCAAAAGGTACAGGGATTGTACTGCTGAGGACTGGGGTAAAGTCATTTTCCGATTGCTTGGGCCATCCGGAAAAAAGCTTGTCCGGAGAAGACAAGGTGAGCGTGACCATCAGTCCTGTGTCATGCCAACAGTAAAGCATCCTGAGACCATTCATGTGTGGGGTTGCTTCTCAGCCCAGGAAGTGGGCTCACTCACAGTTTTGCCTAAGAACAAAGCCATGAATAAAGAATGGTACCAACACATCCTCTGAGAGCAACTTCTCCCAACCATCCAGGAACAGTTCGGTAACGAATAATGCCTTTTCCAGCATGATGGAGCACCTTGCCATAAGTTAAAAGTGATAACTAAGTGGCCCGGGGAACAAAACATCGATATTTTGGGTCCATGGCCAGGAAACCCCCCAGACCTTAATCACATTGAGAACTTGTTGTCAACCCTCAAGAGGCGGGTGGACAAACAAAAACCCACAAATTCTGACAAACTCCAAGCATTGATTATGCAGGAATGGGCTGCCATCAGCCAGGATGTGGACCAGGAGTTAATTGACAGCATGCCAGGGCGGATTGCAGAGAAAAAGAAGGGTCAACACTGCACATATTGACTCTTTGCATCAACTTAATTTAATTGTCAATAAAAGCCTTTGACACTTATGAAATGCATGTAATTATACTTCAGTATTCCATAGTAACATCTAACAAAAATATCTGAAGACACTGAACAGCAAACTTTGTGGAATTAATATTTGTGTCTTTGTCAAAACTTTTGGCCTTGACTGTAGTACCATAGAGGAAGAGCTGCAGCACACAGTGCTATGTCTATGCACACACACACACACACACACACACACACACACACACACACACACACACACACACACACACACACACACACACACACACACACACACACACACACACACACACACACACACACACACACACACACACACACACACACACACACACACACACACACACACACACACACACACACACACACACACACACACACACAGGCAGTGAGGTTTTCCTAATGATCAGTACAACGTAGGAGTTCTCCCACACATTAACACTGCATTAAGTAGAATAAGTCAACATAAACAAAAAGGCTGGTGAGTCAGAAGGAGGGTCCCACATTGCACCCTATTCACTATCTAGTGCACTACCTTTGACCAGGGCCCACAGGACTCTGTGTTTGTATACATGGATTTTATAATGTCCCCCCTGAAAAACCGCTTTCCATCAATTTAGAGTATTATAGCACACCCTCATGCCAAATTGAGTCAAACACTTTTTGGAAATCAACAAAGACTTCGTTTTGGTTTGTTTGTTTGGCAATTAGGGTCTGCAGGGTGAATACGTGGTCTGTCGTATGGTAATATGGTATAACAAAAAGCCTATTTGATAATTGCTCAGGACGTTGTTTTTACTGATGAAATGTAGGAGTCGGCTGTTAATGATAATGCAGAGGATTTTCCCAAGGTTGCTGTTATTGGGGTCGAATTTGTCTCCACTTTTGTGGATTGGGGTGATCAGTCCTTGGTACTGAATAATGGGGAAAATGCCAAAGCTAAGGACGATGTTAAAGAGTTTAAGCGTAGCCAATTGGAAATTGTGGTTTGTGTACTTAATCATTTAATTGAGGATTTAACACCACAGGCCTTTTTGGGTTGGAGGGTTTGTATTTTGTCTTGTAGTTCATTCAATGTAAATGGAGAATCCAGTTGGTTCTGATAGTCTTTAATAGGTGACTCTATGGTTTTTAATGGATCATGTGTTTTTGCTGTTTGTTCTTTATAGGGACGAATAGATTGGAGAAGTGGTTTATCAGTACATCTCTATTGTTGTTTGTTTAGTGTTTTAAACTTTTCCCAGAACTGGTTAGATTCTATGAATTCTTCAATTAAATTGAGCTGATTTCTGACGTGCTGATCCGTCTCATGTATTTCTATGTTTTACTGTTTCACCATTGTGAAGGTTCCGCAATGCCTTTCTTAGGTTTTTGCATTCTTCATCAAACCATCTGTCATTGTTGTTCATTTTCTTAGGTTGTCTAACTGAAATGTTTAGATTTGAAAGGGAAGCCAAAAGGTCAAATGTACTATTTAGGCTTTCACTGCCAAGTTTACAATTTCACTATTACAGTGAAATGTTTTGCCTGGGAAGTTGTCCAAAAGGGATTGAATTTGTTGTTGGCTAATTGTTTTCTGGTAGGTTTCTACACTACTTTCCTTCCATCTATAACCTTTCTTAATATTATTCACTTCCTGTAATCTCTCTCTCTCTCTCTCTCTCTCTCTCTCTCTCTCTCTCTCTCTCTCTCTCTCTCTCTCTCTCTCTCTCTCTCTCTCTCTCTCTGTAATCTCTCTCTCTCTCTCTCTCCCTCTCTCTCTCTCTCTCTCTCTCTCTCTCTCTCTCTCTCTCTCTCTCTGTAATCTCTCTCAGTCTCTCTCTCTCTCTCTCTCTATCTCTGTAATCTCTCTCTCTCTCTCTCTCTCTGTAATCTCTCCAGTTGATTTGCTGAGCGGAGCAGCAGAGTCCCAGTAAAGAGGAGGCATACAGACACAGATCGGATAAGCCATGGTGTCACTAAGCTGGTCTCAACTGCAGTCTTGTTATGTTACTGTTGTCTCTAGTTTCTCTCTCTGTTCTATCTTTCTGTCTCATTTCCTTCCTTCCACGATAGAGGGAGGCTCACTATCGAAACCAGACCTGAATGATACACGCAACCATACTGACGATGTTAACAAGATCAAAACATAAACAGTTCATATTTACTATCCATGCGTCCCAAATGACACTATTCCCAATGGACCCTGGTTTAAACTGGTGCACTATAAAGTGAATAGTGTGCCGTTTGGGATACGTATGGTACTTTAGAGAGTTCTTATCTCTGTTTTCATCATCTCCAACCCACATATTCTCTTTCTGAAAGGCTTTTAGTATTTCCTTCAGACATTTCTACTAGAACACACACACACACACACGCACTCACACACACACACACACACACACACACACACACACACACACACACACACACACACACACACACACACACACACACACACACACACACACACACACACACACACACACACACACACACACACACACACACACACACACACACACACACACTGTGTGATTGTCTTTAATTATGAGTGGGGATAAGACAACACTATGACTGTATCCTGAGTTGCACCTTATTCCTTATTTATGATTATTTGACCTTTATTTAACCCTGTGTAGGGCACTACTATTGAACAAGGCTCGTTGGGCTCTGGTCATATGTTGTGCACTAAACAGGGTATAGGCTGCCATTTGGAACACAGTCTAGGCTTCCTGACATAATTTCCTGCCTAACGGAAAAGCAGCAAACAACAGACTCAGGTTTGGCTCTGGGACACAGATCTGATCGGTGCACTATAACAGTCACATGCAGAAACCGCACCACTGATACATTCTGTGCCACTGGCTTCCTGCCATATACTGCACCCCTGATACATTCTGTGCCACTGGCTACCTGCCATATACTGCACCACTGATACATTCTGTGCCACTGGCTACCTGCCATATACTGCACCACTGATATAATCTGTGCCACGGGCTTCCTGCCATATACTGCACCACTAATACATTCTGTGCCACTGGCTTCCTGCCATATACTGCACCACTGATACATTCTGTGCCACTGGCTTCCTGCCATATACTGCACCCCTGATATAATCTGTGCCACTGGCTACCTGCCATATACTGCACCACTGATACATTCTGTGCCACTGGCTACCTGCCATATACTGCACCCCTGATATAATCTGTGCCACTGGCTTCCTGCCATATACTGCACCACTGATACATTCTGTGCCACTGGCTACCTGCCATATACTGCACCCCTGATATAATCTGTGCCACAGGCTTCCTGCCATATACTGCACCCCTGATATAATCTGTGCCACAGGCTTCCTGCCATATACTGCACTCCTGATATAATCTGTGCCACTGGCTTCCTGCCATATACTGCACTCCTGATATAATCTGTGCCACTCGCTACCTGCCATATACTGCACCACTGATATAATCTGTGCCACTCGCTACCTGCCATATACTGCACTCCTGATATAATCTGTACCACGGGGCTTCCTGCCATATACTGCACTCCTGATATAATCTGTGCCACTGGCTTCCTGCCATATACTGCACCCTGATATAATCTGTGCCACAGGCTTCCTGCCATATACTGCACTCCTGATATAATCTGTGCCACTGGCTTCCTGCCATATACTGCACCACTGATATAATCTGTGCCACTCGCTACCTGCCATATACTGCACCCCTGATATAATCTGTGCCACTCGCTACCTGCCATATACTGCACTCCTGATATAATCTGTACCACGGGCTTCCTGCCATATACTGCACTCCTGATATAATCTGTACCACGGGCTTCCTGCCATATACTGCACTCCTGATATAATCTGTACCACGGGCTTCCTGCCATATACTGCACTCCTGATATAATCTGTACCACGGGCTTCCTGCCATATACTGCACTCCTGATATAATCTGTACCACGGGCTTCCTGCCATATACTGCACCAGCCTCCATACGTACAGCGGCTTCGGAAAGTTTTCAGGCACCTTTTTGCAAAAAAACAAACAAACAAAAAAAAATATTTACATAAGCCACTCCTCAGTAAAAGGCACATGACAGCCCGCTTGGAGTT
This sequence comes from Oncorhynchus keta, assembly GCF_023373465.1. NCBI lineage: Eukaryota > Metazoa > Chordata > Actinopteri > Salmoniformes > Salmonidae > Oncorhynchus > Oncorhynchus keta. The sequence continues at coordinate 19,768 of NW_026287685.1, read as the reverse complement.
TGCCAAAAGGTACCTAAAGACTCTCAGACCATGAGAAACAAGATTATCTGGTCTGATGAAACCAAGATTGAACACTTTGGCCTAAATGCCAAACGTCACGTCTGGAGGAAACCTGGCACCATCCCTATGGTGAAGCAGAGTGGTGGCAGCATCATGCTGTGGGGATGTTTTCCAGCAGCAGGGACTGGGAGAATAGTCGGGATCAAGTCAAAGATGAATGGAGCAAAGTACAGACAGATCTTTGATGAAAACCTGCTCCAGAGCACTCAGGACCTCAGACTGAGCCGAAGGTTCACCTTCCAACACGACAACGACCATAAGCACACAGCCAAGACACTGCAGGAGTGGCTTCGGGACAAGTCTCTGAATGTCCTTGAGTGGCCCAGCCAGAGCCCGGACTTGAACCCGATCGGACATCTCTGGAGAGACATGAAAATAGCTGTGCAGCAACGCTACCCATTCAACCTGACAGAGCTTGAGAGGATCTGCAGAGAAGAACGGGAGAAACTCCCCAAAATCAGGTGTGAGAAGCTTGTAGCATCATATATATATATATATACCCAAGAGGACTTGAGGCAGTAATCACTGCACAAAAGTGCTCCAACAAAGTACTGAGTAAAGGGTCTGAATACTTATGTAAATGTGATATTTCCTTTTTTATTTATTTTTTATTAGCAAAAATGGAATTCAGCTGAATTAATAAAACATGATGCGTCCCAAATGGCACCCTATTCCCTTGTTAGTGTACACTACCCTTTCCCCCATAGGGCTCCGCTCTAAAGTAGTGCAGGCTGTAGAGACTAGGCTGCTATTTGGGACTAAACCCATGTTGACATTGTAGATTATTCTGCTAGGAGCCAGATCTCTGCACAGATAAAACCAACATAGTCTATTGATGACTGGGTGTCTCAGAGTCGCCGGCGGCAACTGTCAATCATCGCTGTCATTTTGTTTTGAATGAATATTGTTTTTTATATCATTGCTGTTTTATTTGATGACAGAGACATGATAGAAGACCCCTATCACTGCATCAACACACAGAGGATGCAGGGATACTAGTCCAGCTACAGGACACACACACACACACACACACACACACACACACACACACACACACACACACACACACACACACACACACACACACACACACACACACACACACACACACACACACACACACACACACACACACACACACACACACACACACACACACACACACACGCCACCACTCTGCACATCTCCAGGATCTGTTATATTACATTGAAACGCTCCAGTGAGTTCAAATGAAGACCCTCCTCCTCTCATCATTCAGACAGAGAGAGAGAGAGAGAGAGAGAGAGAGAGTGGGGACGGGTGTAGAGAGAGATGGACAGGGGAGACAGAGAGAGGAATGGGGGGTAGAGAGAGTTGGACAGAGGAGACAGAGAGAGAGTGGGGACTGGGGGTAGAGAGAGAGTTGGACAGGGGAGACCAATGTCCTCTGGTTTGATGAAACAAAAATATAACTTTTGGCCATAATGACCATCGTTATGTTTGGAGGGGGAGGCTTGCAAGCCCGAAGAACACCATCCCAACCGTGTAGCATGGGGGTGGCAGCATCATCTTGTGGGGGTGCTTTGCTGCAGGAGGGACTGGTGCACTTCACAAAATAGATGGCATCATGAGAAATCCCTGACCTCAATCCCATAGAACATTTGTGGGCAGAACTGAAAAAGCGCGTGTGAGCAAGGAGGATGGATACAGACAGAGACTGAAACACAGGATGGATACAGACAGAGACTGAAACACAGGATGGATACAGACAGAGACTGAAACACAGGATGGATACAGACAGAGACTGAAACACAGGATGGATACAGACAGAGACTGAAACACAGGATGGATACAGACAGAGACTGAAACACAGGATGGATACAGACAGAGACTGAAACACAGGATGGATACAGACAGAGACTGAAACACAGGATGGATACAGACAGAGACTGAAACATAGGATGGATACAGACAGAGACTGAAACACAGGATGGATACAGACAGAGACTGAAACACAGGATGGATACAGACAGAGACTGAAACACAGGATGGATACAGACAGAGACTGAAACACAGGATGGATACAGACAGAGACTGAAACACAGGATGGATACAGACAGAGACTGAAACACAGGATGGATACAGACAGAGACTGAAACACAGGATGGATACAGACAGAGACTGAAACACAGGATGGATACAGACAGAGACTGAAACATAGGATGGATACAGACAGAGACTGAAACACAGGATGGATACAGACAGAGACTGAAACACAGGATGGATACAGACAGAGACTGAAACACAGGATGGATACAGACAGAGAGAAACACAGGATGGATACAGACAGAGACTGAAACACAGGATGGATACAGACAGAGACTGAAACACAGGATGGATACAGACAGAGACTGAAACACAGGATGGATACAGACAGAGACTGGAAACAGACAGAGACTGAAACACAGGATGGATACAGACAGATGAAACACAGGATGGATACAGACAGAGACTGAAACACAGGATGGATACAGACAGAGACTGAAACACAGGATGGATACAGACAGAGACTGAAACACAGGATGGATACAGACAGAGACTGAAACACAGGATGGATACAGACAGAGACTGAAACAGACAGGATGGATACAGACAGAGACTGAAACACAGGATGGATACAGACAGAGACTGAAACACAGGATGGATACAGACAGAGACTGAAACACAGGATGGATACAGACAGAGACTGAAACACAGGATGGATACAGACAGAGACTGAAACACAGGATGGATACAGACAGAGACTGAAACACAGGATGGATACAGACAGAGACACAGGATGGATACAGACAGAGACTGAAACACAGGATGGATACAGACAGAGACTGAAACATACACTAGGATGGATACAGACAGAGACTGAAACATAGGGGATACAGACAGAGACTGAAACACAGGATGGATACAGACAGAGACTGAAACATTTTTGGATACAGACAGAGACTGAAACATCAGGATGGATACAGACAGAGACTGAAACACAGGATGGATACAGACAGAGACTGAAACACAGGATGGATACAGACAGAGACTGAAACACAGATTTTTGGATACAGACAGAGACTGAAACACAGGATGGATACAGACAGAGCCTGAAACATTATGGATACAGACAAACACAGACTGAAACACAGGATGGATACAGACAGAGACTGAAACATAGGATGGATACAGACAGGATGATGAAAGACTGAAACATAGGATGGATACAGACAGAGACTGAAACATAGGATGGATACAGACAGAGACTGAAACACAGGATGGATACAGACAGAGACTGAAACATACACAGACAGAGACTGAAACATACTGGATGGATACAGACAGAGGAAACAATGGATAAGACAGAGACTGAAACACAGGATGGATACAGACAGAGACTGAAACATAGGATTTACAGTGAGACTGACTAGAGACTGAAACACAGGATCAAACATGATAAGACAGAGACAAACACAGGATTCTTACAGAAGAGACTGAAAAACACCATTTTGATCTGACAGAAATGAAGATGGATACAGACAGAGACTGAAACACAGGATGGATACAGACAGAGACCACAGGATGGATCAGACAGAACTGGCTCTGGAACCAGAATAGGAATACAGACAGAGACTGAAACACAGGATGGATACAGACAGAGACTGAAACACAGGATGGATACAGACAGAGCAACACAGGATGGACAGACAGAGACTACATTAGACAGAGACTGAAACATAGTTTACAGACAGAGACTGACAGAGACTGAAACACAGGATGGATACAGACAGAGACTGAAACACAGGATCAACTGGCAGAGACTAAATAGTATCCGAAATACAGACAGAGACTCAACATCAGGATGTTACAGAGGCAGGGATGCTGGTCTTCTATCATTTGAGGAGATACAAAGAAAAGCCTGAAACATCAGACTGGACAATAACAACAGAAGACTGAAGATGGGCAAACAGGCTCACAGAGACAAACTGGACAGAAATGAAGATCTCGTGGGAGAGACAGAGACTGGCTTAAACACAGGATGGATACAGACACTGGACAGAGACAAGGATTAGGGAGAAAACAGTGTTCAGACAGGCAGACAGATGGATACAGACAGAGAAACACAGGGGAGAAAGTGATACAGACAGAGACTGAAACATAGGATGGATACACTGGACAGAGACTGGGAGAAAGTGTTATGGACAGACACTGGACAGAGAAAGATTGGGAGAAAGTGTTACAGGACAGACACTGGACAGAGAATGGATACAGGGAGAAAGTGTTATGGACAGACACTGGACAGAGAAGATTAAGATGGAGACTGAAAGGATGTTACAGACAGACACTGGACAGATGGGAAAGACAGGGACTGAAAGTGTTATGGACAGACACTGGACAGAGAAAGATTGGGAGAAAGTGTTATGGACAGACACTGGACAGAGAAAGATTGGGAGAAAGTGTTATGGACAGACACTGGACAGAGAAAGATTGGGAGAAAGTGTTACGGACAGACACTGGACAGAGAAAGATTGGGAGAAAGTGTTATGGACAGACACTGGACAGAGAAAGATTGGGAGAAAGTGTTATGGACAGACACTGGACAGAGAAAGATTGGGAGAAAGTGTTATGGACAGACACTGGACAGAGAAAGATTGGGAGAAAGTGTTATGGACAGACAGAGACTGGACAGATGGAAAGACAGAGAGAAAGTGTTATGGACAGACACTGGACTGAAACATTGAGAAAGATACAGACACTGGACTGAAACACAGGATGTTATGGACAGACACTGGACAGAGAAAGATTGGGAGAAAGTGTTATGGACAGACACTGGACAGAGAAAGATTGGGAGAAAGTGTTACGGACAGACACTGGACAGAGAAAGATTGCGAGAAAGTGTTATGGACAGACAAATCTACGTTTGGGGTGTTTGGATCACAAAGAAGACCATTCGTGAGACGCAGAAAAAAAATGAAAAGATGCTGGAGGAGTGATGACGCCATCTGTCAAGCATGGTGGAGGCAATGTGATGGTCTGGGGGTGGTTTATTGGTGGTAATGTGGGAGATTTGTACAGGGTAAAAGGGATCTTGAAGAAGGAAGGCTACCACTCCATTTTGCAACGCCATGCCGTACCCCGTGGACGGCGTTTAATTGTTAATTGGAGCCAATTTCTCCCTACAACAGGACAATGACCCAAAGCACAGCTCCAAACTATGCAATAACTATTTAGGGAAGAAGCAGTCAGCTGGTATTCTGTCTATATTCTGTCCAGCACAGTCACCGGATATCAACCCTGCTGAGCTGTTATGGGAGCAACTTGATGGTAAGAAGTGCCCGTCAAGCCAATCCATCTTGTGGAGGTGCTTCTGGAAGCACGTGGTGAATACCTCAACAAATTGACAACTGGAATGCAAAGGCTCTGCAAGGCCGATTCTTTGACAAAAGCAAAGTTTGAAGGACATTATTATTATTTCAATTAAAAAACATTTTTTATATCCTTGTCAACGTTATTATATTTTCTATTCATTTTGCAACTGTCTGTTTTCATGGAAAACAAGGATCTTTCTAAGTGACCCTAAACTATTGAATGGTAGTGTAGGTTTGAAATAGACAGAGACTGAAACAGGTTGGATATAGACAGAGACTAAAACATAGGTGGGATATAGACAGAGACTGAAACATAGAACAGAGATAGACAGAGACTAAAACATAGAACAGAGATAGACAGAGACTGAAACATAGAACAGAGATAGACAGAGACTGAAACATAGAGACAGAGATAGACAGAGACTGAAACATAGAGACAGAGATAGACAGAGACTGAAACATAGAGACAGAGATAAACAGAGACCGAAACATAGAGACAGAGATAGACAGAGACTGAAACATAGAGACAGAGATAGACAGAGACTGAAACATAGAGACAGAGATAGACAGAGACTGAAACATAGAGACAGAGATGTAGAGAGACTGAATCATAGAGACAGAGATAGACAGAGACTGAAACATAGAGACAGAGATGTAGAGAGACTGAATCATAGAGACAGAGATAGACAGAGACTGAAACATAGAGACAGAGATGTAGAGAGACTGAATCATAGAGACAGAGATAGACAGAGACTGAAACATAGAGATAGAGATGTAGAGAGACTGAATCATAGAGATAGAGATAGACAGAGATATACAGAGATAGATAGAGACTGAAACATAGAGACAGAGATGTAGAGAGACTGAATCATAGAGACAGAGATAGACAGAGACTGAAACATAGAGATAGAGATGTAGAGAGACTGAATCATAGAGATAGAGATAGACAGAGATAGACAGAGATAGATAGAGACTGAATCATAGAGACAGAGATAGACAGAGACTGAAACATAGAGACAGAGATAGACAGAGACTGAAACATAGAGACAGAGATAGAGAGAGACTGAATCATAGAGACAGAGATAGACAGAGACTGAAACATAGAGACAGAGATGTAGAGAAACTGAAACATAGAGACAGAGATGTAGAGAGACTGAATCATAGAGACAGAGATAGACAGAGACTGAAACATAGAGACAGAGATGTAGAGAGACTGAATCATAGAGACAGAGATAGACAGAGACTGAAACATAGAGACAGAGATGTAGAGAGACTGAATCATAGAGACAGAGATAGACAGAGACTGAAACATAGAGACAGAGATGTAGAGAGACTGAATCATAGAGACAGAGATAGACAGAGACTGAAACATAGAGAGAGATGTAGAGAGACTGAATCATAGAGATAGAGATAGACAGAGATAGACAGAGAGAGTGTTAGAGAGAGAGAGAGGTAGAGAGAGGGTGAGAGAGAGAGAGAGAGTGAGAGAGAGAGAGGTTGAGAGAGACCGAGAGAGGATGAGATAGAGAGAGGGTGAGAAAGAGAGAGGGAGAGAGAGAGAGAGAGAGAGATACAGACAGAGGGTGAGAGAGACAGAGAGAGGGTGGGAGAAAGAGACAGAGAGAGGGTGGGAGAGAGAGGCAGAGAAAGTGTGAGAGAGAGACAGAGAGGTTGAGAGAGACCGAGAGAGGATGAGATAGAGAGAGGGTGAGAAAGAGAGAGGGTGAGAGAGAGAGAGAGAGAGAGAGAGAGAGGGTGAGAGAGAGACAGAGAGAGGGTGGGAGAAAGAGACAGAGAGAGGGTGGGAGAGAGAGACAGAGAGAGGGTGGGAGAGAGACAGAGAGAGGGTGGGAGAGAGAGAAAGTGCTTGGGGTGCAGAGCCGTAGCTGAGAAAGTGCTTGGGGTGCAGAGTGTGCCATGCCATGCTGTGGTGTCATGTGTGTGTGTTTGTGCTGTGGTGTGATGTGTTTGTGTGTTTGGCCCGCTAACCTTGGAATTGAGGTAATTGGCACTTAACATTAAACAGGCCTAGTCCCAGGAGGATCAGTCTGACCAGGGAAACTGATAAGTACACACAATTTGTAGAATGCAGACAAGCTAGCCTCAACACCATCACACAGTCTGTAGACTGCAGACAAGCTACTTTCAACACCGTCACACAGTCTGTAGAATGCAGACAAGCTACCTTCAACACCATCACACAGTCTGTAGAATTCAGACAAGTTACCTTCAACACTATCACACAGTCTGTAGAATGCAGACAAGCCACCTTCAACACTATCACACAGTCTGTAGAATGCAGACAAGCTACCTTCAACACTATCACACAGTCTGTAGAATGCAGACAAGCTACCTTCAACAGTATCACACAGTCTGTAGAATGCAGACAAGCTACCTTCAACAGTATCACACAGTCTGTAGAATGCAGACAAGCTACCTTCAACACCGTCACACAGTCTGTAGAATGCAGACAAGCTTCCTTCAACACTATCACACAGTCTGTAGAATGCAGACAAGCTTCCTTCAACACTATCACACAGTCTGTAGAATGCAGACAAGCTTCCTTCAACACCATCACACAGTCTGTAGAATGCAGACAAGCTTCCTTCAACACTATCACACAGTCTGTAGAATGCAGACAAGCTACCTTCAACACCGTCACACAGTCTGTAGAATGCAGACAAGCTTCCTTCAACACTATCACACAGTCTGTAGAATGCAGACAAGCTTCCTTCAACACTATCACACAGTCTGTAGAATTCAGACAAGCTACCTTCAACACTATCACACAGTCTGTAGAATGCAGACAAGCTACCTTCAACACCGTCACACAGTCTGTAGAATGCAGACAAGCTTCCTTCAACACTATCACACAGTCTGTAGAATGCAGACAAGCTTCCTTCAACACTATCACACAGTCTGTAGAATGCAGACAAGCTACCTTCAACACTATCACACAGTCTGTAGAATGCAGACAAGCTACCTTAAACACCGTCACACAGTCTGTAGAATGCAGACAAGCTTCCTTCAACACTATCACACAGTCTGTAGAATGCAGACAAGCTTCCTTCAACACTATCACACAGTCTGTAGAATGCAGACAAGCTTCCTTCAACACTATCACACAGTCTGTAGAATGCAGACAAGCTACCTTCAACACTATCACACAGTCTGTAGAATGCAGACAAGCTACCTTCAACACCGTCACACAGTCTGTAGAATGCAGACAAGCTACCTTCAACACCGTCACACAGTCTGTAGAATGCAGACAAGCTACCCTCAACACCGTCACACAGTCTGTAGAATGCAGACAAGCTACCCTCAACACACACAGTCTGTAGAATGCAGACAAGCTTCCTTCAACAGTATCACACAGTCTGTAGAATGCAGACAAGCTACCCTCAACACCGTCACACAGTCTGTAGAATTCAGACAAGCTTCCTTCAACAGTATCACACAGTCTGTAGAATGCAGACAAGCTACCTTCAACACCGTCACACAGTCTGTAGAATGCAGACAAGCTTCCTTCAACAGTATCACACAGTCTGTAGAATGCAGACAAGCTACCTTCAACACCGTCACACAGTCTGTAGAATTCAGACAAGCTTCCTTCAACACTATCACACAGTCTGTAGAATTCAGACAAGCTTCCTTCAACACCATCACACAGTCTGTAGAATGCAGACAAGCTTCCTTCAACACTATCACACAGTCTGTAGAATGCAGACAAGCTGCTTTCAACACCGTCACACAGTCTGTAGAATGCAGACACGCTTCCTTCAACAGTATCACACAGTCTGTAGAATGCAGACAAGCTTCCTTCAACACTATCACACAGTCTGTAGAATTCAGACAAGCTACCTTCAACACTATCACACAGTCTGTAGAATTCAGACAAGCTACCTTCAACACTATCACACAGTCTGTAGAATGCAGACAAGCTACCTTCAACACCGTCACACAGTCTGTAGAATGCAGACAAGCTTCCTTCAACACTATCACACAGTCTGTAGAATGCAGACAAGCTACCTTCAACACCGTCACACAGTCTGTAGAATGCAGACAAGCTTCCTTCAACACTATCACACAGTCTGTAGAATGCAGACAAGCTTCCTTCAACACTATCACACAGTCTGTAGAATGCAGACAAGCTACCTTCAACACTATCACACAGTCTGTAGAATGCAGACAAGCTACCTTCAACACCGTCACACAGTCTGTAGAATGCAGACAAGCTACCTTCAACACTATCACACAGTCTGTAGAATGCAGACAAGCTACCTTCAACACCGTCACACAGTCTGTAGAATGCAGACAAGCTTCCTTCAACACTATCACACAGTCTGTAGAATGCAGACAAGCTACCTTCAACACTATCACACAGTCTGTAGAATGCAGACAAGCTACCTTCAACACTATCACACAGTCTGTAGAATGCAGACAAGCTACCTTCAACACCGTCACACAGTCTGTAGAATGCAGACAAGCTACCTTCAACACCGTCACACAGTCTGTAGAATGCAGACAAGCTACCCTCAACACCGTCACACAGTCTGTAGAATGCAGACAAGCTACCCTCAACACCGTCACACAGTCTGTAGAATGCAGACAAGCTTCCTTCAACAGTATCACACAGTCTGTAGAATGCAGACAAGCTACCTTCAACACCGTCACACAGTCTGTAGAATTCAGACAAGCTTCCTTCAACAGTATCACACAGTCTGTAGAATGCAGACAAGCTACCTTCAACACCGTCACACAGTCTGTAGAATGCAGACAAGCTTCCTTCAACAGTATCACACAGTCTGTAGAATGCAGACAAGCTACCTTCAACACCGTCACACAGTCTGTAGAATTCAGACAAGCTTCCTTCAACACTATCACACAGTCTGTAGAATGCAGACAAGCTTTCTTAAACACCATCACACAGTCTGTAGAATGCAGACAAGCTTTCTTAAACACCATCACACAGTCTGTAGAATGCAGACAAGCTTCCTTCAACACCATCACACAGTCTGTAGAATGCAGACAAGCTTCCTTCAACACCATCACACAGTCTGTAGAATGCAGACAAGCTTCCTTCAACACTATCACACAGTCTGTAGAATGCAGACAAGCTGCCTTCAAAACCATCACACAGTCTGTAGAATGGAGACAAGCTACTTTCAGCATCGTCACACAGTCTGTAGAATGCAGACAAGCTGCTTTCAAAACCAACACCCTGTAACCTGAATACAATCAGCGTTGAAAACCAACAAGCACGTAATACACATAATTACATTATAAACCACATCTCACACATTATTTATGACTAGGCTTTGGCTCAGAGGGCTAACAGTGTCCCAGCGTGGAGACTCTGGTTCAAAACCAGTGGTAGGAAACACGGTTATTCTTTCCTGTTTCCGTTCTCTGTTTGTCCTTCTCTTTCACTGTCTTTCTTTCTCTCTTTATTTCTCTTTCACTGTCTTTCTTTCTCTCTTTCTTTCTCTTTCACTGTCTTTCTTTCTTTCTCTCTTTCTTTCTCTTTCACTGTCTTTCTTTCTTTCTCTCTTACTTTCTCTTTCACTGTCTTTCTTTCTTTCTCTCTTTCTTTCTCTTTCACCTTCTTACTTTCTCTCTTACTTGTTAACCTTGTGGGAAAGGCTTGTGCATGTTAAACGGTGTCACCCTTGAGTCAAGGTCTTCTTATCTGTCTTGTACTACAGTCACATTCAAAACAATACCACGGTGCTATGCTGTCTCTCTCTCTCTCACACACACACACACACACGCACGCACGCACGCACGCACGCACGCACGCACGCACGCACACACACACACACACACACACACACACACACACACAGACAGACAGACAGACAGACAGACAGACAGACAGACAGACAGACAGACAGACAGACAGACAGACAGACAGACAGACAGACAGACAGACAGACAGACAGACAGACAGACAGACAGACAGACAGACAGACAGACAGACAGACAGACAGAATCTTAAAAGTTGTATGTTGTTTTCTTTGCCATCATATACCAAGACATACTAGGAAACCATGGCAACAAACTGTCAGAAAACACATCTTCATTTGTTTGATCAGTCAAATCAGGCAAATACAGGGGTTCAATCTTTTATGGAGTTCCACATAGGGAAGATACAAGAGGCTTTTAACCATCTGCATTTAAGCTTAAACTACGTAAAGCTAGCTAACGCTAACAATGTCATTAAGCTTAAACTACGTAAAGCTAGCTAACGCTAACAATGTCATTAAGCTTAAACTACGTAAAGCTAGCTAACGCTAACAATGTCATTAAGCTTAAACTACGTAAAGCTAGCTAACGCTAACAATGTCATTAAGCTTAAACTACGTAAAGCTAGCTAACGCTAACAATGTCATTAAGCTTAAACTACGTAAAGCTAGCTAACGCTAACAATGTCATTAAGCTTAATCTACGTAAAGCTAGCTAACGCTAACAATGTCATTAAGCTTAAACTACGTAAAGCTAGCTAACGCTAACAATGTCATTAAGCTTAAACTACATAAAGCTAGCTAACGCTAACAATGTCATTAAGCTTAATCTACGTAAAGCTAGCTAACGCTAACAATGTCATTAAGCTTAATCTACGTAAAGCTAGCTAACGCTAACAATGTCATTAAGCTTAAACTACGTAAAGCTAGCTAACGCTAACAATGTCATTATAAACCAATGGATAAACACGCAGCGATTAACATTAAACGTTTCACCCAGTATACATTAGATCCCAATGGAATGATAAGGGACTATATTTATAACCACGTAACAATTAGCATGGAAAGTTACAACCCAATGGAATGATAAGGGACTATATTTATAACCACGTAACAATTAGCATGGAAAGTTACAACCCAATGGAATGATAAGGGACTATATTTATAACCACGTAACAATTAGCATGGAAAGTTACAACCCAATGGAATGATAAGGGACTATATTTATAACCACGTAACAATTAGCATGGAAAGTTACAGCCCAATGGAATGATAAGGGACTATATTTATAACCACGTGACAATTAGCATGGAAAGGTACAGCCCAATGGAATGATAAGGGACTATATTTATAACAACGTAACAATTAGCATGGAAAGTTACAACCCAATGGAATGATAAGGGACTATATTTATAACAACGTAACAATTAGCATGGAAAGCTACAACCCAATGGAATTTTTTAAATGTATTTTTAATCCACCTTTATTTAACCAGGTAGGCTAGTTGAGAACACCTTTATTTAACCAGGTAGGCTAGTTGAGAACAAGTTCTCATTTACAACTACGACCTGGCCAAGATAAAGCAAAGCAGTGCGACACAAACAACTACACAGAGTTACACATGGAATAAACAAAACATACAGTCAATAACACATTTGACAATGGAGGTAAGACAGTAAATAGGCCGTAGTGGCGAAATAATTACAATTTAGCAATTAAACACTGGAATGATAGAGACAGGAGTGATGGATGTGCAGAAGATTAATGTGCAAGTAGAGATACTGGGGTGCAAAGGAGCAAAATGTTTTTAAAAAACAGCATGGGGATGAAGTAGTTGGATGTGCTATTTACAGATGGGCTATGTACAGGTGCAGTGATCTGTGAGCTGCTCTGACAGCTGGTGCTTAAAGCTAGTGAGGGAGATATGAGTCTCCAACTTCAGGGATTTTTGCAATTTGTTCCAGTCATTGGCAGCAAAGAACTGGAAGGAGAGGTGGCCAAATTAGGACATGGCTTTGGGGGTGACCAGTGAAATGTACCTGCTGGAGCGCGTGCTACAGGTGGGTGCTGCTATGATGACCAGTGAGTGTCACGAATCCCGCTTCCTGAGTCTGTGTTTGCCTGTGTTTCTGTCCTGGAGTGTGTTTCTGGTGTCCTGGAACGCACCCTGTCTGGTTGCCGGGCGAATTAGCTTGTTGGGAGATCGATGTTCACCCGCACCTGAATCCCATCAGTAATCTGCACACCTGTCCTGATAATCACCTCTCCCCTTCAAAAGCTCTGACCTGACATCCATTCCCTGCCGGATCGTTAGCCATGAACAGTATGTTGTGCCCACGAACCAGCCTCCAGTTTATAGAGTTTGTTTTGTTTTATTGTTTTGTACGTCTTGCTTGTCTTTAACTTACTGCCGTTTGTTTTGTCTACAGCCATTCACCCGGAACCCATACCCCATCCCTGTCATACCCCATCCCTGTCATACCCCATCCCTGTCATACCCCATCCCTGACATACCCCATCCCTGTCATACCCCATCCCTGACATACCCCATCCCTGACATACCCCATCCCTGACATACCACTTCCCTGACATACCCCATCCCTGTCATACCCCATCCCTGTCATACCCCATCCCTGTCATACCCCATCCCTGACATACCCCATCCCTGTCATACCCCATCCCTGACATACCCCATCCCTGACATACCCCATCCCTGACATACCCCATCCCTGACATACCCCCCTGATCCCTCCCTGTCATACCCCATCCCTGACATACCCCATCCCTGTCATACCCCATCCCTGACATACCCCATCCCTGACATACCCCATCCCTGACATACCCCATCCCTGACATACCCCATCCCTGTCATACACCATCCCTGACATACCCCATCCCTGTCATACCCCATCCCTGACATACCCCATCCCTGACATACCCCATCCCTGTCATACCCCATCCCTGTCATACCCCATCCCTGTCATACCCCATCCCTGTCATACCCCATCCCTGACATACCCCATCCCTGACATACCCCATCCCTATCATACCCCATCCCTGACATACCCCATCCCTGTCATACCCCATCCCTGTCATACCCCATCCCTGACATACCCCATCCCTGACATACCCCATCCCTGTCATACCCCATCCCTGACATACCCCATCCCTGTCATACCCCATCCCTGTCATACCCCATCCCTGACATACCCCATCCCTGTCATACCCCATCCCTGTCATCCCTGACCCCATCCCTGACATACCCCATCCCCATCCCTGTCATACCCCATCCCTGACATACCCCATCCCTGTCATACCCCATCCCTGACATACCCCATCCCTGTCATCCCCATCCCTGTCATACCCCATCCCTGTCATACCCCATCCCTGTCATACCCCATCCCTGACATACCCCATCCCTGTCATACCCCATCCCTGACATACCCCATCCCTGACATACCCCATCCCTGTCATACCCCATCCCTGACATACCCCATCCCTGACATACCCCATCCCTGTCATACCCCATCCCTGTCATACCCCATCCCTGACATACCCCATCCCTGTCATACCCCATCCCTGTCATACCCCATCCCTGTCATACCCCATCCCTGACATACCCCATCCCTGACATACCCCATCCCTGTCATACCCCATCCCTGTCATACCCCATCCCTGTCATACCCCATCCCTGACATACCCCATCCCTGACATACCCCATCCCTGACATACCCCATCCCTGTCATACCCCATCCCTGACATACCCCATCCCTGACATACCCCATCCCTGTCATACCCCATCCCTGTCATACCCCATCCCTGACATACCCCATCCCTGACATACCCCATCCCTGTCATACCCCATCCCTGTCATACCCCATCCCTGACATACCCCATCCCTGACATACCCCATCCCTGTCATACCCCATCCCTGTCATACCCCATCCCTGACATACCCCATCCCTGTCATACCCCATCCCTGTCATACCCCATCCCTGACATACCCCATCCCTGACATACCCCATCCCTGACATACCCCATCCCTGTCATACCCCATCCCTGTCATACCCCATCCCTCATACCCCATCCCTGACATACCCCATCCCTGTCATACCCCATCCCTGACATACCCCATCCCCATCATACCCCATCCCTGACATACCCCATCCCTGTCATACCCCATCCCTGTCATACCCCATCCCTGACATACCCCATCCCTGACATACCCCATCCCTGTCATACCCCATCCCTGTCATACCCCATCCCTGTCATACCCCATCCCTGACATACCCCATCCCTGACATACCCCATCCCTGTCATACCCCATCCCTGTCATACCCCATCCCTGTCATACCCCATCCCTGTCATACCCCATCCCTGACATACCCCATCCCTGACATACCCCATCCCTGTCATACCCCATCCCTGTCATACCCCATCCCTGTCATACCCCATCCCTGACATACCCCATCCCTGTCATACCCCATCCCTGTCATACCCCATCCCTGTCATACCCCATCCCTGTCATACCCCATCCCTGTCATACCCCATCCCTGACATACCCCATCCCTGACATACCCCATCCCTGTCATACCCCATCCCTGTCATACCCCATCCCTGACATACCCCATCCCTGTCATACCCCATCCCTGTCATACCCCATCCCTGACATACCCCATCCCTGTCATACCCCATCCCTGTCATACCCCATCCCTGTCATACCCCATCCCTGTCATACCCCATCCCTGACATACCCCATCCCTGACATACCCCATCCCTGACATACCCCATCCCTGACATACCCCATCCCTGTCATACCCCATCCCTGTCATACCCCATCCCTGACATGCCCTGTCATACCCCATCCCTGACATACCCCATCCCTGACATACCCCATCCCTGACATACCCCATCCCTGTCATACCCCATCCCTGTCATACCCCATCCCTGTCATACCCCATCCCTGACATACCCCATCCCTGACATACCCCATCCCTGTCATACCCCATCCCTGACATACCCCATCCCTGTCATACCCCATCCCTGTCATACCCCATCCCTGACATGCCCTGTCATACCCCATCCCTGACATACCCCATCCCTGACATACCCCATCCCTGACATACCCCATCCCTGACATACCCCATCCCTGACATACCCCATCCCTGACATACCCCATCCCTGACATACCCCATCCCTGTCATACCCCATCCCTGTCATACCCCATCCCTGTCTGCTCGTCACCAGTGTGTTGTTATCCATTGGATCAGCCTATCCACTCCCATCAACCCACCTCCGCTGCCCTCTCCTCCACCCAGAACCCATACCCCATCCCTGACATACCCCATCCCTGTCATACCCCATCCCTGTCATACCCCATCCCTGATATACCCCATCCCTGTCATACCCCATCCCTGACATACCCCATCCCTGACATACCCCATCCCTGACATACCCCATCCCTGACATACCCCATCCCTGACATACCCCATCCCTGTCATACCCCATCCCTGTCATACCCCATCCCTGTCTGCTCGTCACCAGTGTGTTGTTATCCATTGGATCAGCCTATCCACTCCCATCAACCCACCTCCGCTGCCCTCTCCTCCACCCAGAACCCATACCCCATCCCTGACATACCCCATCCCTGTCATACCCCATCCCTGTCATACCCCATCCCTGTCATACCCCATCCCTGTCTGCTCGTCACCAGTGTGTTGTTATCCATTGAATCAGCCTATCCACTCCCATCAACCCACCTCCGCTGCCCTCTCCTCCACCCAGAACCCATACCCCATCCCTGTCATACCCCATCCCTGACATACCCCATCCCTGTCATACCCCATCCCTGTCATACCCCATCCCTGTCATACCCCATCCCTGTCATACCCCATCCCTGTCATACCCCATCCCTGTCATACCACATCCCTGACATACCCCATCCCTGTCATACCCCATCCCTGTCATACCCCATCCCTGACATACCCCATCCCTGACATACCCCATCCCTGTCATACCCCATCCCTGTCATACCCCATCCCTGACATACCCCATCCCTGTCATACCCCATCCCTGACATACCCCATCCCTGTCATACCCCATCCCTGTCATACCCCATCCCTGACATACCCCATCCCTGACATACCCCATCCCTGTCATACCCCATCCCTGTCATACCCCATCCCTGTCATACCCCATCCCTGTCATACCCCATCCCTGTCATACCCCATCCCTGACATACCCCATCCCTGACATACCCCATCCCTGACATACCCCATCCCTGTCATACCCCATCCCTGTCATTCCCCATCCCTGTCATACCCCATCCCTGTCATACCCCATCCCTGTCATACCCCATCCCTGTCATACCCCATCCCTGTCATACCCCATCCCTGACATACCCCATCCCTGTCATACCCCATCCCTGACATACCCCATCCCTGTCATACCCCATCCCTGTCATACCCCATCCCTGACATACCCCATCCCTGTCATACCCCATCCCTGACATACCCCATCCCTGACATACCCCATCCCTGTCATACCCCATCCCTGTCATACCCCATCCCTGTCATACCCCATCCCTGTCATACCCCATCCCTGACATACCCCATCCCTGTCATACCCCATCCCTGACATACCCCATCCCTGACATACCCCATCCCTGTCATACCCCATCCCTGACATACCCCATCCCTGTCATACCCCATCCCTGACATACCCCATCCCTGTCATACCCCATCCCTGACATACCCCATCCCTGTCATACCCCATCCCTGACATACCCCATCCCTGACATACCCCATCCCTGTCATACCCCATCCCTGTCATACCCCATCCCTGTCATACCCCATCCCTGCCATACCCCATCCCTGACATACCCCATCCCTGTCATACCCCATCCCTGACATACCCCATCCCAGTCATACCCCATCCCTGACATACCCCATCCCTGTCATACCCCATCCCTGACATACCCCATCCCTGTCATACCCCATCCCTGTCATACCCCATCCCTGTCATACCCCATCCCTGTCATACCCCATCCCTGACATACCCCATCCCTATCATACCCCATCCCTGACATACCCCATCCCTATCATACCCCATCCCTGTCATACCCCATCCCTGACATACCCCATCCCTGTCATACCCCATCCCTGTCATACCCCATCCCTATCATACCCCATCCCTGACATACCCCATCCCAGACATACCCCATCCCTGTCATACCCCATCCCTGTCATACCCCATCCCTGTCATACCCCATCCCTGACATACCCCATCCCTGTCATACCCCATCCCTGTCATACCCCATCCCTGTCATACCCCATCCCTGACATACCCCATCCCTGACATACCCCCATCCCTGACATACCCCATCCCTGACATACCCCATCCCTGTCATACCCCATCCCTGTCATACCCCATCCCTCATACCCCATCCCTGACATACCCCATCCCTGTCATACCCCATCCCTGACATACCCCATCCCTATCATACCCCATCCCTGACATACCCCATCCCTGTCATACCCCATCCCTGTCATACCCCATCCCTGACATACCCCATCCCTGACATACCCCATCCCTGTCATACCCCATCCCTGTCATACCCCATCCCTGTCATACCCCATCCCTGACATACCCCATCCCTGACATACCCCATCCCTGTCATACCCCATCCCTGTCATACCCCATCCCTGTCATACCCCATCCCTGTCATACCCCATCCCTGACATACCCCATCCCTGACATACCCCATCCCTGTCATACCCCATCCCTGTCATACCCCATCCCTGTCATACCCCATCCCTGACATACCCCATCCCTGTCATACCCCATCCCTGTCATACCCCATCCCTGTCATACCCCATCCCTGTCATACCCCATCCCTGTCATACCCCATCCCTGACATACCCCATCCCTGACATACCCCATCCCTGTCATACCCCATCCCTGTCATACCCCATCCCTGACATACCCCATCCCTGTCATACCCCATCCCTGTCATACCCCATCCCTGACATACCCCATCCCTGTCATACCCCATCCCTGTCATACCCCATCCCTGTCATACCCCATCCCTGTCATACCCCATCCCTGACATACCCCATCCCTGACATACCCCATCCCTGACATACCCCATCCCTGACATACCCCATCCCTGTCATACCCCATCCCTGTCATACCCCATCCCTGACATGCCCTGTCATACCCCATCCCTGACATACCCCATCCCTGACATACCCCATCCCTGACATACCCCATCCCTGTCATACCCCATCCCTGTCATACCCCATCCCTGTCATACCCCATCCCTGACATACCCCATCCCTGACATACCCCATCCCTGTCATACCCCATCCCTGACATACCCCATCCCTGTCATACCCCATCCCTGTCATACCCCATCCCTGACATGCCCTGTCATACCCCATCCCTGACATACCCCATCCCTGACATACCCCATCCCTGACATACCCCATCCCTGACATACCCCATCCCTGACATACCCCATCCCTGACATACCCCATCCCTGACATACCCCATCCCTGTCATACCCCCATCCCT
>NW_026287684.1:247500-357489 GCF_023373465.1 Oncorhynchus keta | reverse complement strand
GGGCTAGGACAGGCTGGGCCTTGTGGGCTAGATCAGGCTGGGGCTTGTGGGCTAGGACAGGCTGGTGCTTGTGGGCTAGGACAGGCTGGGGCTTGTGGGCTAGGACAGGCTGGGGCTTGTGGGCTAGGACAGGCTGGGGCTTGTGGGCTAGGACAGGCTGGGGCTTGTGGGCTAGGACAGGCTGGGGCTTGTGGGCTAGGACAGGCTGGGGCTTGTGGGCTAAGACAGGGAGCATGTTCACAGAGGGAGAACAATGGCGGGGGTCAGATAATTAGAGGTTTTAGAGAGGGAGGCAACAAGAGAGAATAGAGAAAAATAGGGGGAGAGAGTGAGGGAGTGAAACAGTGAGATATAGAGAGAGAGGGATGGAGTGAAACAGTGAGGTATAGAGAGAGAGGGAGGGAGTGAAACAGTGAGGTAGAGAGAGAGAGAGAGAGGGATGGAGTGAAACAGTGAGGTATATATAGAGAGGGAGGGAGTGAAACAGTGAGGTAGAGAGAGAGAGGGAGGGAGTGAAACAGTGAGGTATAGAGAGAGGGATGGAGTGAAACAGTGAGGTATATAGAGAGAGGGAGGGAGTGAAACAGTGAGGTAGAGAGAGAGAGAGAGAGAGAGAGAGAGAGGGATGGAGTGAAACAGTGAGGTATATAGAGAGAGGGAGGGAGTGAAACAGTGAGGTAGAGAGAGAGAGGGAGGGAATGAAACAGTGAGGTATATAGAGAGAAGGAGGGAGTGAAACAGTGAGGTATATAGAGAGAGGGAGGGAGTGAAACAGTGAGGTAGAGAGAGAGAGGGAGGGAGTGAAACAGTGAGGTAGAGAGAGAGAGGGAGGGAGTGAAACAGTGAGGTAGAGAGAGTGAGGGAGTGAAACAGTGAGGTATAGAGAGAGAGGGAGGGAGTGAAACAGTGAGGTAGAGAGAGAGAGAGGGAGGGAGTGAAACAGTGAGGTAGAGAGAGAGGGAGGGAGTGAAACAGTGAGGTAGAGAGAGAGAGGGAGGGAGTGAAACAGTGAGGTAGAGAGAGAGGGAGGGAGTGAAACAGTGAGGTAGAGAGAGAGAGGGAGGGAGTGAAACAGTGAGGTAGAGAGAGAGAGGGAGGGAGTGAAACAGTGAGGTATAGAGAGAGAGGGAGGGAGTGAAACAGTGAGGTAGAGAGAGAGAGGGAGTGAAACAGTGAGGTATAGAGAGAGAGGGAGGGAGTGAAACAGTGAGGTAGAGAGAGGGAGGGAGTGAAACAGTGAGGTAGAGAGAGAGGGAGGGAGTGAAACAGTGAGGTAGAGAGAGAGAGGGAGGGAGTGAAACAGTGAGGTAGAGAGAGAGAGAGGGAGGGAGTGAAACAGTGAGGTAGAGAGAGAGAGGGAGGGAGTGAAACAGTGAGGTATAGAGAGAGAGGGAGGGAGTGAAACAGTGAGGTAGAGAGAGAGAGGGAGGGAGTGAAACAGTGAGGTATAGAGAGTCAGTGAGTAAAACAGCAAGCGAGTGAGAGACATGTTTCCCTGTTTTCCCTTTTGTACTTTAACTACTTGCACATCATTACAACACTGTATATAGACATATGGACCTTAAAGTGTAATGTTTACTGTTAATTTGTTATTGTTTATTTCACTTGTGTTTATCTGTTTCACTTGCTTTGGCAATGTAGACATACATTTCCCATGCCAATAAAGCCCTTCAATTGAGAGAGAGGGACGGCGTGAAGGAGGAAGGCACAGAGAGAAAGGTAGGGAGATCTACCTTCAGGTCCCTGTGAGTTCTAGGGGCTCCATCCTCTCTAAAACAACTTAACAGTGAGAAGGAAACGACATATGACACATTTTAACTCTGCTCCTCAGGATTCCAGTGTTCTCATGAAAGCGGACAGAGATAGAAATCTGTAATCTATGTGAGTTTACATTTTTGGGTGGAGGAGATTAATAATGCCTTATAACGTAGAGTTTAGGTACAGCAGTGATAAGGAAAGCAAATGAGTGGAGCAGCGCCATCAACTGGGCTAATGTGGAACTGCAGACGCTTTGGGGATCAAGTGGCATCATGGCAGCTACAAACTACCCATGCCTTCACAGTAACGTGTCAACCCCAACCGTAGTGTGGTTGTTCAGATAGTTATTATCACAATGGTGGCTGTGTAACCAGTTCGCCACAGTACAGCTTGGCTCAGTACTGGTATATCAAGGTTCACCCAACTCCCATGCCCAGTATGAACTCTTTGTTAGGCCCTAGCAGAGACACTATGCGATGGTTGCTTGATCATTCTGAAAGGATCTGGTTTCTGAAAGCATTAGAAGGCTGAAACTCCCTAGCCCTCATAAGAGCTTCTGCCATGTTGCTTACACTGATCCAGTTCTTTCATATCCATCTTCAAATGTCCACCAATAGCTGTCTGGTTATTTACACTCCAAGCTGGTACATATTCAATAATGTTAATGTGTGGCTCAAGCTTTCTGCTCACTTATTCAACTAACAACTTGTGAAATACAAAGATTTTTGGTTGTAGTCATTAACAGGTTTCAGCCACCTAGGCCTGGCATACTAGCCTGAATCTCAGGATTCGCTGCACCCTGGCTGTTCATGTGGAATTTGGAACAGTTGTCCACATTCTTCGGAGAGTTTGACACAAGTATGCTGTTGTGGGAGAGTGAACTGTAGTGAAAGGCTGCCATCTAGCGGTAATAAAAAGTAAGACAACCATTAAAGGTGTAAGGCAGGGCTCTAACTCTGGTTCATTACAATTTTCTAAAAACTCTTACTTTGAGTCGAGGCAGATCAACTCAACCGTTCATAAAGGGGCAAATTATTCTCTAAATTGAACTTTAAGCCGAAACCAACTGTTGTAGATAGGGTTCACGTGCATACATATACACAGTTCACTACACGATGAGGGGGAAAACTACTACTGTACACAAAAACATCTACTCTGGGAGTGTTATAAATACTGGGCGAGATGGGGAAAATCCCCAAACTGAAACACACTGACAGTTTATACACAGTTAATGTTTTATTAAAAAAAAGAACTTACAGAGCATTTATACACAACTATTTATGAGGTTATAATCCTGTAGATAGAGAGCAGTGGAGGCTGCCAGGAGGAGATATAGGAGGTTGGGCTCATTGTAATGGCTGGAATGGTATAAATGGAATGGAGTTGTGGTTTCCATATGTTTGATACCGTTCCATTGATTCCCTTCCAGCCATTACAATGAGCCCATCCTCCTTAAGCTCCTCCCAGCAGCCTCCTCTGACAGAGAGCGTCTGTCTTGTGACAAGCATGCCCACTTCACAATGCAGAGTAAACGGAGGAGAAAATGTAGAAGAGAGAGGAGATGAGGGAGGAAGAGGACTGAAATTCACATAAGACCAAGGACAGATAAAAAAATTAAAAAACACACCTCGACTTTCAAGTTGTAGACAGGTACCAAATACAGTTCCTACAATGTGTTTTTGTTAAGCAATTTTCCATGTCGTATGTCCAATGTCCCCTGTAGTGAAAGCAATAGGACTGTGTCTGGGTGTGGTGCATTCCACTCTGGAGAAGCACAAAGACAGAATGTGAGGTGCACATTATGAATCGAGCCCCTCCACACCAGATGCATGCAAGACAAGTGCATGGGAGAGGTACAGTACAGTCAACACAAGGGTCAGGGGTCACGCCACGAAACAGGACTAGCGGGGGCGCCGATGGTTGAGCAGATGGAAGCCAGGCCTCTACTTTCCCCTCTAATGTAATAGTCTGGACAGAAGCCACCAGCTGAGTACCTCAGTAATGACTTCACTACGCACAAAGTGTGGTTGGGTGTGTGTGTGAGATTGGGGGTGTGTGTGTGGGGCTATGTACCACTATGTGGTTTGGACCCCTCCCACCTCGATATTACTTGGAACAGGTTGACTTGGACAGTGTTTATAGTGTGTTGGGGGAATTAGATCTCACATTGGGTCAGTGCTGATAGTGTGTTGGTAGAAATTAGATCTCACATTGGGTCAGTGCTGATAGTGTGTTGGGGGAAATTAGATCTCACATTGGTACACCTATGGTCTAATGTATTTAAGAGAGCGAGGGGCTAATCAAGCAGTAAAACTTTTTCACAATCTTTTAAAAAACAATGTCGAATCAAAGTTGCAACGGAAGCACACTCATTTTTATTGGAGATGTTTGGATTGTAAGTGTCATTGAGTCCTCGACTTGGGAATTAAAAACAAACAGAAAAACAAAGGTTATAAATAGTCCTCATCACTGAATTAGTTTGGGGGGAATAAAAAAAAGAGTGAAAGAAAACTAAAATGTTTCTCATAGCAACAGACCACAGCTGACATGTCGTCTTTGGATCACCCTGTTTGTGGGAACATCGACACTTCTGCTTGAAAATAAAACAACATAGTTATAACAAGGACAACACTCTTTAAAAATACAGAAATATCACATTTCCTCCCCTATGCAAGGGTCCAAAACACAAAATGGCCTCCATTGCCTTTCTCCACTTATTCTGATGGGATTTATTTCTCTTTCTTTTTCACTTTAGTACAATACTGCATAAATGTGAAAAAAAACAAAATCATTAAAACCAAACTGAATACTTAAAATAGAAAGAAAATTCAAGTTCTAATTCTCTTCAGCATGACACAATTTGGCTGAAGCCTAAGTACATACACCTTTGCTTTAACAGCGGGGCCTGCAAATGATTTGATTAAAAAGGAGAAAGAAAAGCGAAGGTTTCAATATAGAGTGAATAAATATAGGCAGCTCAGGAAACGGCAGAAGCCAAATTGCAAGGTACTCTGCTGCGTATCCTTGTGACATCATTCAGTTTTTGCAGGCTCCATTTGGCCTGTGAGGAAACATGGGAACCCCAAACCCACTTTCCTGTTTTACACCAGGCAATGGATTGGAACCCAATCCATATTTGACCATCTTTATCTAGGAGCCTTGAACAGTCAAGCTTTTAGGGAACACTGAAATTAAAAACAAGGAAAATCATGGTCTCCCATCCAAGCTCTATCCCAACGTGGCCTTGATCACACTGCGCATTGTCTGATACTTTCATCGGGCCCAGTGCTTTTGTTTTGCACAGACTATCATACATTCAGTCTAGTTTCTCCACCAGTCAATTCATTGCGATTGTCTGGAATCACTCTCACGTTGATCTGTACATCTCTGAAGGGGACCAGCAGGTATAGATCCATGTTATATCTGATGTAAACCCTACAATGGACATTACCTTCAAACTTAAAATTAGCTCTTGTTGTTTTAGTTATCAGACCCATACATGTCTTTAGTTGAAGACACCGCCCAGTAAACTAACTATCGCTACATCAAGTCAAAAACACATAGTTTAGCGCGAGCAATTAGGCAAAGTTGGTCATTTCAACAATGTTAGCCAAAAAAAGACCTGCAGATATCCCCACCTGCATTTTTCCCCATCTAAGAGTGAAGGGTAACCCAGGTAAATCACTAAGCCTTGTACACAAAGCAACTCAATACTTCAGACAGTAGCCACACAAGCAGTACTACTTTAGTTGAGCCCTATACTAGCCTAGCGCAATACAGACCAACACAACATCACTTCTGGATCATGCCCAAACTGTACAGAATGATGCCCCCCCAAATAAACAAGGTCCAAATTATCTAGGAGGGAGGAGTTTGTAGGAAATAAAACCTTGTGCTTTTTTGTTTTTTTTTAATACAAAAATGCTTCTTGCGTTTTTTTTCTACGTTCCTTTAACTTTTTTTTTCTTTTACAAAAACAGAGCAGAGGAGAATTTGTTGGGTGTCTGTGCTGTAGCCGGTGAGGTAAGGTCGGCCACTTCTACCTCACTTTCCAACACACCAGCGTTCAACCCCTCATTCTGGGCAGTATTCACCCCTAACAAACTTCAGTGGATACATAATACCTATGGCGTTCCAGAAAGTGATATACTTTTCTAAAGGGGTACAGGTAGTCCGACAGCCACACCAGCTTGGACAGGCTCAGAGCGATGTCAGCGCTTTGACTGACGCGCTGGCTGGGTTCATAAGGCTCTAATGAGAAAGGTGAAGTATCACTGTACAAGCCAGGTGCTGCACACACACCACAGGCAGCTCCTAACCCCAGCCAAATGAAAAGCACAAATGACAAATGAACACCAGAAAAACAACATTGGTGAAAGAAAATAGATATTAAAGCTGCAATTCCCCTCTTTCATATTACTTTAAAATACCCAATCATCTGTCTAGCAGGACAAGTCGACAGCCGGCAGGGTGATGTGTCCAATTCAAATCAAATCCAGACAGGTACGAATTCGCCTGAAGACATGGACCATAATTGCCATGACCATGAATATGACCTAACTCTCTAGTTCCTCTTCTTCAACACATTCATGAGATAAAGAGAAGGGAAATCCCCCGGTGCCCACCTCCCACCTCCTATTCAGCCCAGCCCATAGAGCTAGTCTCCATTTTGTCCGGTCGTTGGTGCAGTGAGGGTAAGGCCAAAGGTCACCGGGTCAAAGGGGACATTCCAACTACCGGTGGAATGTGGGGACTGCTAAGTCCAACACACCTTTACAGGGATTGAAGGAGGAGAACGCGACTGGGACATGGCAAAAACACAAAGCAGGTGGTGTGTGATATACGCCGAGGCTTGATATCCACAAAAATCCTTGTTTTAGCAATAATAATAATAATAATAATAAAATAAAAAAATCTACTTATATGAATATGATGTCTGCTTTCTCATGGTTAGGAAATCATACAGTCTGTGGTTTTAAAGGGGAGTTGTCTCCCATCACTACAACTCCATATCCTGGGCTTCGTCTTCAGAGAAATCCGACATGGAGCTTTCCGATGAGGAGTCGCCCTGGCCCTCCTCCTGCTCCTTGAGAGCCTCCTCTGTTGCATATTTCTGGATGTACTCTGTGGAGAGCAAGGCAGCAGGGTCAGTAAGACTCAACCTCATTGGCTAAGAGCTCCGAGCCAGGGAGCAGACAGGCGCTTTAAAACAGGGAACAAAGCAACAGCCAGGAGTGATAGACAAGACACACACACACTTTACTATATCAAATCTGAACAAAGGGTAGACTATGGCTTAAGGCAGGGACATCTACTTCACATGACCAAATAGTAATAAAACTAAATGCACAAACAAAACAAAAATGTAGCTGCTGTACGTCAAAGTATATTATTGACCACTATTCATTTCATTACTGAGCCTCCTGATTCTACATGGACCCATGAAGCAAAGTTTGAAATTAACATCTGCACTCCTGAATTCCCTTGAGACAGACAACACTGAGAAAGCAAGGCGTAGGGAGAGAAGCGTACCTTTGATTTTCTGTTTGTACTCCTCTGGTCGGTGGAGGTACATGGCGGCCGCGTCTCCGTTCAGCGGGTCGATGGGGTTGGGGTAAGCCAGCAGCTGAGGCAGGAACGACTCAAAGATATTGGTGAGATCTGTGGGAGTGGACGAGAGAGGCAGAGAGAGACAGAACAGAATGTTATCGATAAAATAGGGCACGATGAACATACATATGACTCTTTTACAATTAAAGCATTCTTAAAACAAACATCGTTTCTGACATAACTGGATAGGTGATAGTTATGTAATAGAACCCTTGCTTACACCTATCCAATCATTTTAGGATTGGGCCTCTATGTAAAAGGGCCTCTATGTAAAAACAAAATACAAATCCTGCCGGAGGAAGGACCTTCCACTAGACATACGGTTGCAGGCCTTGCTTTGTCTCTGCAAGAAAATTAGCACTTAACGGGAAAATGGGCAATGCTGCAGATGTCTACTGGGTGCAATGTTTTATATACACACTAGATGACCCCTAGGGGCTGCTGCTTTGAAGCCACCACACCTCCATCTTGGAACTCCCCCACCATTGGAAGCTATAGAAATACATGTATTAATGTCTACATTTGTTTTTACCACGTTTACTCTATTACAGACTTTTAATTATATTATGTGAGCTAAACATAATACAAATATTTTTTTCCCTTAAAGTATATTTTTTAAGATTATTAATATTATTGTGCCCACGACAACAACAAAATCATTAAATACATGTCATCTTGTCCTTGAAACATTTAATTTAAATACTGTAGAATTCCAGTCATTCTTATGGAGGACTGCTCCTACTGGGGAGTGTCAATATGGCCGACCGGTGGCTTCAAAACCTCTCGATGGTCAATACACAGCATCAGCAATCCAGGGTTTATATACATTGACTGGGTGTCACTATTGGTTAAGTACAAATATGAGGAGAAAATACATTACTGGGTAAAACTGTAGACTGACTGTAACCCAGTGTGTTCCCTACCCACAATCAGGACCTAGGCCTACAGTAGACAATGCTTCACTGATTGGCTTGTTTTTGTCCCACTACAGTTCTGGAAATGTAATTTGTTAGAGCTCTCAAAGTCCATTACACTGCTGGAAGTCCACAATAGCCAAATCAAACATATTAGCTAATCAACTTGAGTGACTCATCTCGAACAACAAAGCCGCAGTCCGAAACACACAGAACGAACCCTGTGTGGAATGAACCAGGAGGCTTCAGAATTTCAATAATTCAGTAATCTTCTGATAAGAAATCCATTCCGTTCCTTATTGATTAGTCTCTAAAAACCTTCAGTTTCTATAAGTGCAGAGGTCAGCAATGTTTGGCGTCCCTTACAGGTTAATGTGAAAACTCAGTGAAGGCTAATGAAATCCATCTGTTGTGGATAATCACAAGGTCATTTACACCAGTGTGCTGCTGTCCTAACCTGTCTTAACCTTGTTGATCAGGTGGGGGGGCCCTCCGTGTCTGCTGGTTTTGGTCTCTCCTTTCAGTTAAGACCTAGACAACCAGGTGAGGGGAGTTCCTTACTAATTAGTGACCTTACTCCATCAATCAAGTACAAAGATGGAGTGAAAAACACCTGCAGACCGAGAGGCTGGTCATTATTACTGAGGAATTAATTGCGATTTGAAGGGGGGAGACAGAGACAACCAGTGCGGTTTTGTTCTCTCAGCTGAAGAGTTGCTCATTATTAGTATCAGGAGAAGCAGCTAGGCTGTCTGTTTTCTGAATTTGCTGGCTCAGGCTATTACCTTGTTAGCCTTCTAGCACCAGTAAGAGGATTACAGGAGAACTGACCGTGCTGCCTCCTACATGAAGCCACACCCACCAGTAAGAGGATTACAGGAGAACTGACCGTGCTGCCTCCTACATGAAGCCACACCCACCAGTAAGAGGATTACAGGAGAACTGACCGTGCTGCCTCCTACATGAAGCCACACCCACCAGTAAGAGGATTACAGGAGAACGGACCGTGCTGCCTCCTACATGAAGCCACACCCACCACTTTTTACACTTGTTTCTCCAGTGATGCCAGCGGTCGTGTTTGTTTTCTTTCACACTGGACAGGGGAGCCGTGGCCCATGTCTCACATACGCATAGACAAAAACACAAATTCACCTACACACACCTCCAAAACATCCCAGCTCTGAGCCACCCCACTCACCGTAAAGGGCTGTCCACGTCTGGTTGATGACATCTAAACACACGGTTCCTGACCTGGAGATGAGAGAAGAGAAGAGGTTAAGGAGGAGGCTCTCAGACACTTCCTCTCTACACAGCATGAGGAGCACCCCAAAGTGAGGTTGGTGGATGAGGGGAATTACATTCCTTAAAAATGAGCCACTGAAATGCTTGAGGCAGTGTTTTCATCATGAGTGTTTTGATGATTTGTATTCACACCAGATTATTATGGTCAGTGAACGTAAAGGATGTTGTTCTGTGCTTTAGATCCTCCAGTGCCCCCTCTCACCCTTTGATCTGGGAGACGAGACAAACAAACCATTGATGTCCTTCAATGGAAATTCAATGAAATTGAATTAGATTACGTTACAAGACCTTAGAGATGGGTATGCAGGTGGGGTCATCACTAGATGCTTGCGGAAGCTCATTAGCTATTCATTCTTATTTACGGGTTAGGGTTAAAAGGTTAGGGCCAGGGTTAAGGTCAGGGCTGGTGGTTTTACTTCTTTGGGACAGGGGGCAGTATTTTGACATCCGGATGAAAAGCGTGTCCAATGTAAACGGCCTGCTACTCAGACCCAGAAGATAAGATATGCATATTATTAGTAGATTTGGATAGAAAACACTGAAGTTCCTAAAACTGTTTGAATCATGTCTGTGTGTATAACAGAACTTATTTGGCAGGCGAAACCCAGAGGACAAACCGTTCAGAATTTTTTTCAATGGTTTTCATTGGGAATAAAGATTTCTAAATCGACTTTCCTGCAGTTCCTATCACTTCCACTGGATGTCAAGTCTTTAGAAATTGGTTGAGGTTTTTCCTTTGAGAAATGAAGTAGTAACACTGTTCAGAATGAGGCTCGAGGGAAGTGTACTCTTTGTTAGAGGTGACCTGAAAGCACGCTCCACATTGTTTTCCTCCAGTATTGAACACAGATCATCCAGTCTTCAATTTTATTGATTATTTATGTTAAAATATACCGTAAGTTGTATTACAAAAGTAGTTTGAAATGTTTGGACAATGCTTACAGGTACCTTTTGAGATATTTTGTAGTCACGTTGCGCAAGTTGGAACCTGTGTTTTTCTGGATCAAACGCGCCAAATAAATTAACATTTTGTATATATATATATATATTGAAGGAATTAATCGAATAAAAAGGACCATTCGTGATGTTTATGGGACATATTGGAGTGACAACAGAAGAAGCTCGTCAAAGGTAAGGCATTAATTATATTTTTATTTCTGCGTTTTGTGTCGCGCCTGCAGGGTTGAAATATGGTTCTCTTTGTTTACTGGGGTGCCATCCTCAGATAATAGCATTGTTTGCTTTCGCCGTAAAGCATTTCTTAAATCTGACACGTTGGCTGGATTCACAACAAGTGTAGCTTTAATTTGGAATATTGAATGTGTGATTTCATCAGTTTAATTTTTATAGTAGTTTATTTGAATTTGGCGCTCTGCATTGTCACTGGATGTTGGCCAGGTGGGACGCTACCGTCCCACATATCCCAGAGAGGTTCAGATAGATGTGATTAGAAAAGCTCCCTGCTGCCATTGGTTCCAGCAACACAAGACAAGGTTAAGGTGATGAGTCTCATGAGAGGGCACCCTCTACTATTTCAGTGTTCCTTTCAAATCAGAAGTCGTGATCAACTTACGCTTCATCGATGTTGGGATGGAAGATTTTATTCATGAATCCTGCAAACGGAAGAGAAAAACAATACGCAAGTCAACTACAGATGTTACAGGTTACTTCTAGTAACAGGGAGCCGTACTACAACGACTGACCCTGTAAAACTGCACCTATCCCGTGTTTGTGACAATAACAATACATATCTATCTATATATTTTTTGTGTGTGTCAACTGAGAAATTAACCCCCCTATGGCTCTATGCCATCCCCCTACCTATTGATGGGGATTTGAAAGGGTATTTGTCCGGTAGATCTACTCGCACCTTCCATACGCCCCCCTCGTACGCTGCTGGATGGGAGGAGACAGAGAGAGAAGGGAGATAAGACATGCTACAAGAAAAGATCACATCCACTGTCTTTGAGCAGCCAATGGACATCAAAACAGTAAATGGTAGAATTAGAGACTCTGCGGGTCGCAATCTAGACCTATGAGACTCTGCAGGTCGCAATCTAGACCTATGAGACTCTGCAGGTCGCAATCTAGACCTATGAGACTCTGCAGGTCGCAATCTAGACCTATGAGACTCTGCAGGTCGCAATCTAGACCCATGCTGCCATGTGGTTGATTGGTGACCAACATTTTCACCAATAAACCACATTAGGAACATAGAATGCAATGTGCGGTGCCCTTTTCCCACACATGTGCATAGACATCATGTAGGATTCAGTACTGGGTTCACAGTATCTGGTATTTAAAAATAAAATTAAAAACTATTTGAGTATTTTCAAATGCATAGCCCAAAACAAGTACTTTTGAGTATTTGAATGGTTATTTGCATTTTCAAATACATGAGAGTGTATTTGAGTATATCAACTACTTTCCAAGTGTATTTCCAAATACATTAAAATATTCAACAACTTGTCTTTTCAAATGTAAGATATGAATACTTTGAATGCATGTGAAAGTAATTGAGATCTGAAATAGTCATTCAACCCAGGTCTGGCAGGCTTATGTACTAATGACATTGAGGGAGATACTTAATATGAGCACAGGGATTACAGCAGAGAGACTTAACCACAGAAACCCTATGGATTTGACACTGAAAGGCTGTAGCCCTTCACAATGGTTAGAGGAGCAGCCTTCTTCACACCACTGACCTCAACAGTGGTTCTCCAGACCACTGACAACAGTGGTTCTCCAGACCACTGACAACAACAGTGGTTCTCCAGACCACTGACAACAACAGTGGTTCTCCAGACCACTGACATCAACAGTGGTTCTCCAGACCACTGACAACAACAGTGGTTCTCCAGACCACTGACAACAACAGTGGTTCTCCAGACCACTGACAACAACAGTGGTTCTCCAGACCACTGACAACAACAGTGGTTCTCTAGACCACTGACCTCAACAGTGGTTCTCTAGACCACTGACCTCAACAGTGGTTCTCTAGACCACTGACCTCAACAGTGGTTCTCTAGACCACTGACCTCAACAGTGGTTCTCTAGACCACTGACCTCAACAGTGGTTCTCTAGACCACTGACCTCAACAGTGGTTCTCTAGACCACTGACCTCAACAGTGGTTCTCTAGACCACTGACATCAACAGTGGTTCTCTAGACCACTGACATCAACAGTGGTTCTCTAGACCACTGACATCAACAGTGGTTCTCTAGACCACTGACATCAACAGTGGTTCTCTAGACCACTGACATCAACAGTGGTTCTCTAGACCACTGACATCAACAGTGGTTCTCTAGACCACTGACATCAACAGTGGTTCTCTAGACCACTGACATCAACAGTGGTTCTCTAGACCACTGACATCAACAGTGGTTCTCTAGACCACTGACATCAACAGTGGTTCTCTAGACCACTGACATCAACAGTGGTTCTCTAGACCACTGACATCAACAGTGGTTCTCTAGACCACTGACATCAACAGTGGTTCTCTAGACCACTGACATCAACAGTGGTTCTCTAGACCACTGACATCAACAGTGGTTCTCTAGACCACTGACAACAACAGTGGTTCTCTAGACCACTGACAACAACAGTGGTTCTCTAGACCACTGACAACAACAGTGGTTCTCTAGACCACTGACAACAACAGTGGTTCTCTAGACCACTGACATCAACAGTGGTTCTCTAGACCACTGACAACAACAGTGGTTCTCTAGACCACTGACATCAACAGTGGTTCTCTAGACCACTGACATCAACAGTGGTTCTCTAGACCACTGACATCAACAGTGGTTCTCTAGACCACTGACAACAACAGTGGTTCTCTAGACCACTGACAACAACAGTGGTTCTCTAGACCACTGACAACAACAGTGGTTCTCTAGACCACTGACATCAACAGTGGTTCTCTAGACCACTGACATCAACAGTGGTTCTCTAGACCACTGACATCAACAGTGGTTCTCTAGACCACTGACAACAACAGTGGTTCTCTAGACCACTGACAACAACAGTGGTTCTCTAGACCACTGACATCAACAGTGGTTCTCTAGACCACTGACAACAACAGTGGTTCTCTAGACCACTGACAACAACAGTGGTTCTCTAGACCACTGACAACAACAGTGGTTCTCTAGACCACTGACAACAACAGTGGTTCTCTAGACCACTGACAACAACAGTGGTTCTCTAGACCACTGACAACAACAGTGGTTCTCTAGACCACTGACAACAACAGTGGTTCTCTAGACCACTGACAACAACAGTGGTTCTCTAGACCACTGACAACAACAGTGGTTCTCTAGACCACTGACAACAACAGTGGTTCTCTAGACCACTGACAACAACAGTGGTTCTCTAGACCACTGACAACAACAGTGGTTCTCCAGACCACTGACAACAACAGTGGTTCTCCAGACCACTGACAACAACAGTGGTTCTCCAGACCACTGACAACAACAGTGGTTCTCCAGACCACTGACAACAACAGTGGTTCTCCAGACCACTGACAACAACAGTGGTTCTCCAGACCACTGACATCAACAGTGGTTCTCCAGACCACTGACAACAACAGTCAGATTCTCCATACCACTGACATCAACAGTCAGACCACTGAACAGTGGTTCTCCAGACCACTGACATCAACAGTGGTTCAGATGAACAGTGGTTCTCTATACCACTGACATCAACAGTCAGATGAACAGTGGTTCTCTAGACCACTGACATCAAGATGAACAGTTCAGCAGTGGTTCTCTAGACCACTGACATCAACAGTCAGACCACTGAACAGTCTGGTTCTCTAGACCACTGACAACAACAGTGGTTCTCTAGACCACTGACAACAACAGTGGTTCTCTATACCACTGACATCAACAGTCAGATGAACAGTCTTCTCTAAACCACTGACATCAACAGTCAGATGAACAGTCTACTCTATACCACTGACATCAACAGTCAGATGAACAGTCTACTCTATACCACTGACATCAACAGTCAGATGAACAGTCTACTCTATACCACTGACATCAACAGTCAGATGAACAGTCTACTCTATACCACTGACATCAACAGTCAGATGAACAGTCTGCTCCATACCACTGATTTCCATACCACTGGCAGTGAGTTTCCTTTGATTCTACACAGTAATGTACTTTAGCCATAGGCAGCGAAGAGCTGTTTACTTCCAGATCAATCTCCATAATATAAAAGACATCCCATGACTGGGTCCCAATAGAGAGGGCTTGTGTGGGTCCAGAACTACCAAAATACCAGGTGCAGAACCAGAGGGAACGGGACAGCACACACACACACACACACACACACACACACACACACACACACACACACACACACACACACACAGAGAGAGAAAACAGAGAGAGAAAACAGAGACTAGTGTACATACTCCAAAGAGAAATTTCCCAGAATGCTGTTGTATGCATCATAACACAAACTTCCTCTCTATTGCTGTGCAATCAGGGGAGGGCTTGGTGGTACAGACGTTGTGAAAAACATGGTGAGAAGAATCTCCACCTACACCTTCTGTACAGGCCACGTTCCAATCCATTTCACACCCTGCCCTCGAACTTCACTCAGCATTCAGACCAGGAGGCAGACATTCCTGTGGCAGCTGACCTGAGGGCTTCAGTCCAACAGGACCATCATAACTCAATGTCTGTTGTGGTACTCTTATGAGTAAACTTCAGACATGATAGTGATTCATGACATATGAACAAACACTTGAAACCTGTGATAGTTAGTGGGGTTTTTTTTCATTTCAAAGTCAACGTTTGTCAGACGCTTTCAGACCTCAGTGGTTTAGTCCGGGATTCATTTTGTAATGAACTAGGAGATCACTTTAACAATGGAGAATGTCTTTAGTTATTTGATTAGGGGCGGGACTTCAAAATGGAAGGCAGTTAATAGGTAAATAGGACAGAAACATTTCCATAACATAAAATACACTTACTTCCTTGTTGTCCATAAAACTTCACTACAAATTCATTGAGTCCACTGAGGATTGTGACTTCGTGCTTGCTCTCGATGCTGTGTAGGAGGTTAAGGATAATGGATATCGGACACATTGGATTTGAATTACAAAACCACCTGAAACGCTAGCGGAGGTGGCTGCAGCTAAATAAATAATACAATCTCTCATTTCTCTTTGTTTTGGGTCACAGAAATGTTTGACCTCATTAATATGATAATGCACCTTCTGATGGGGAAACGCTTTCTCTGTGAAATGTCATCACAATCTTCCTCACAGGAGAGTTGAGGAGAGAACACTATAAACGGGTTGGTCGTTTAGCAACAAAACCAACAACGTGCACAACTATGGACCAAAACTGACGGGTTGGCTTAGATTGTTGACAACATGTAAACTATTTTGGGCGGCAGGTAGCCTAGTGGTTAGAGCGTTGGGCCAGTAACTGAAAGGTGGTGTTCTGTTGCTTTGTGTGGTGTTGTCTTTAACCGGTTATGTAAAGGGATTATGAGATTTGCCCATCTCTAGCCTGGTCCATAATCTGCATCTTTAGGCAACAGTCCTGGTGCTATCGTTGTCCTGCCATACAGAGCTGGCGGCTGAATCAAGAGTGGCACATACAGATCTGGGACTAGGCGCGTGTTTCTCATGTGTTTGACTCCCTCATCTGGAGTGTGACATACCCATTTAAATTCTATTCCAACGAGACGTTGGATAATCTGCCAGTCTTCAGGTGGATCTCTCCTCTTCTGGCCATTTAATGCCCACGACTCCAAATACACCAAGTTAATTGCAGTAATCACTGAGGATTTCATCCCAAATGGCAGCCTATTCCATCTATAGTGCACTACTTGGTCAAAAGTAGTGTACTATGTAGGGAATAGGGTGCCCCCTACCCCTTAGCTAAACAGGTTAAGAAAAGGATATCCCCCATCTCCCGTTATCACTCAGTACAGTATAGGGTCATGTTATCCCCCATCTCCAGTTACCACTCAGTACAGTATGGGGTCATGTTATCCCCCATCTCCTGTTACCACTCAGTACAGTATGGGGTCATGTTATCCCCCATCTCCCATTACCACTCAGTACAGTATGGGGTCATGTTATCTCCCATCTCCCGTTACCACTCAGTACAGTATGGGGTCATGTTATCCCCCATCTCCCGTTACCACTCAGTACAGTATGGGGTCATGTTATCTCCCATCTCCCTTACCACTCAGTACAGTATGGGGTCATGTTATGCCCCATCTCCCGTTACCACTCAATACAGTATGGGGCCATGTTATCTCCCGTTACCACTCAGTACAGTATGGGGTCATGTTATCCCCCATCTCCCGTTACCACTCAGTACAGTATAGGGTCATGTTATCCCCCATCTCCCGTTACCACTCAGTACAGTATGGGGTCATGTTATCTCCCGTTACCACTCAGTACAGTATAGGGTCATGTTATCCCCCATCTCCAGTTACCACTCAGTACAGTATGGGGTCATGTTATCTCCCGTTACCACTCAGTACAGTATAGGGTCATGTTATCCCCCATCTCCAGTTACCACTCAGTACAGTATGGGGTCATGTTATCTCCCGTTACCACTCAGTACAGTATGGGGTCATGTTATCCCCCATCTCCCGTTACCACTCAGTACAGTATGGGGTCATGTTATCTCCCGTTACCACTCAGTACAGTATGGGGTCATGTTATCCCCCATCTCCAGTTACCACTCAGTACAGTATGGGGTCATGTTATCCCCCATCTCCCGTTACCACTCAGTACAGTATGGGGTCATGATATCCCCCATCTCCAGTTACCACTCAGTACAGTATGGGGTCATGTTATCCCCAATCTCCCGTTACCACTCAGTACAGTATGGGGGTCATGATATCCCCATCTCCCGTTACCACTCAGTACAGTATGGGGTCATGTTATGCCCCATCTCCCGTTACCACTCAATACAGTATGGGGCCATGTTATCTCCCGTTACCACTCAGTACAGTATGGGGTCATGTTATCCCCCATCTCCCGTTACCACTCAGTACAGTATAGGGTCATGTTATCCCCCATCTCCCGTTACCACTCAGTACAGTATGGGGTCATGTTATCTCCCGTTACCACTCAGTACAGTATAGGGTCATGTTATCCCCCATCTCCCGTTACCACTCAGTACAGTATGGGGTCATGTTATCTCCTGTTACTACTCAGTACAGTATAGGGTCATGTTATCCCCCATCTCCCGTTACCACTCACTACCGTATAGGGTCATGTTATCTCCCATCTCCCATTACCACTCAGTACAGTATGGGGTCATGATATCCCCCATCTCCCGTTACCACTCAGTACAGTATGGGGTCATGATATCCCCCATCTCCAGTTACCACTCAGTACAGTATGGGGTCATGTTATCCCCAATCTCCCGTTACCACTCAGTACAGTATGGGGGTCATGATATCCCCATCTCCCGTTACCACTCAGTACAGTATGGGGTCATGTTATGCCCCATCTCCCGTTACCACTCAATACAGTATGGGGCCATGTTATCTCCCGTTACCACTCAGTACAGTATGGGGTCATGTTATCTCCCGTTACCACTCAGTACAGTATGGGGTCATGATATCCCCCATCTCCCGTTACCACTCAGTACAGTATGGGGTCATTATATCCCCCATCTCCCGTTACCACTCAGTACAGTATGGGGTCATGTTATCCCCCATCTCCCGTTACCACTCAGTACAGTATGGGGTCATTATATCCCCCATCTCCCGTTACCACTCAGTACAGTATGGGGTCATGTTATCCCCCATCTCCCGTTACCACTCAGTACAGTATAGGGTCATGTTATCCCCCATCTCCCGTTACCACTCAGTACAGTATGGGGTCATGTTATCTCCCGTTACCACTCAGTACAGTATAGGGTCATGTTATCCCCCATCTCCCGTTACCACTCAGTACAGTATGGGGTCATGTTATCTCCTGTTACTACTCAGTACAGTATGGGGTCATGTTATCCCCCATCTCCCGTTACCACTCAGTACAGTATAGGGTCATGTTATCTCCCATCTCCCATTACCACTCAGTACAGTATGGGGTCATGATATCCCCCATCTCCCGTTACCACTCAGTACAGTATGGGGTCATGATATCCCCCATCTCCAGTTACCACTCAGTACAGTATGGGGTCATGTTATCCCCAATCTCCCGTTACCACTCAGTACAGTATGGGGGTCATGATATCCCCATCTCCCGTTACCACTCAGTACAGTATGGGGTCATGATATCTCCCGTTACCACTCAGTACAGTATGGGGTCATGTTATCTCCCGTTACCACTCAGTACAGTATGGGGTCATGATATCCCCCATCTCCCGTTACCACTCAGTACAGTATAGGGTCATGTTATGCCCCATCTCCCGTTACCACTCAGTACAGTATGGGGCCATGTTATCTCCCGTTACCACTCAGTACAGTATGGGGTCATGTTATCTCCCGTTACCACTCAGTACAGTATGGGGTCATGATATCCCCCATCTCCCGTTACCACTCAGTACAGTATGGGGTCATTATATCCCCCATCTCCCGTTACCACTCAGTACAGTATGGGGTCATTATATCCCCCATCTCCCGTTACCACTCAGTACAGTATGGGGTCATGTTATCCCCCATCTCCCGTTACCACTCAGTACAGTATGGGGTCATGTTATCCCCCATCTCCCGTTACCACTCAGTACAGTATGGGGTCATGATATCCCCCATCTCCCGTTACCACTCAGTACAGTATGGGGTCATGTTATCTCCAGTTACCACTCAGTACAGTATGGGGTCATGTTATCTCCCGTTACCACTCAGTACAGTATGGGGTCATGTTATCTCCCAATACCACTCAGTACAGTATAGGGTCATGTTGTCTCCCATCTCCTGTTACCACTCAGTACAGTATGGGGTCATGTTATCTCCCGTTACCACTCAGTACAGTATGGGGTCATGTTATCTCCCGTTACCACTCAGTACAGTATGGGGTCATGTTATCTCCCGTTACCACTCAGTACAGTATGGGGTCATGTTATCTCCCGTTACCACTCAGTACAGTATAGGGTCATGTTATCTCCCGTTACCACTCAGTACAGTATAGGGTCATGTTATCTCCCATCTCCTGTTACCACTCAGTACAGTATGGGGTCATGTTATCTCCCGTTACCACTCAGTACAGTATGGGGTCATGTTATCTCCCGTTACCACTCAGTACAGTATGGGGTTATGTTATCCCCCATCTCCCGTTACCACTCAGTACAGTATGAAGGGCGCGCGGGGGGCTAGAGCAGAGCACGCGGGGGGCTAGAGCAGAGCGCGGGGGGGGCTAGATCAGAGCACACGGGGGGCTAGAGAAGAGAGCGTGGGGGGGCTAGAGAAGAGAGCACGAGAAAAGCACGCGGGGGGGCTAGAGAGGGCGCGCGAGGGGGGGGGGTAGAGAAGAGCGCACAGGGGGGGCTAGAGAAGAGAAAAGCAGCAAAAGAGAAAGGAAGAGGGAGAAGAAAAAAAAGAGAGTGATTCAAACAGAGAGCCATCATGTTTTGACACACAGCAGCAGCTGGCTGTGGATCCTGACAGAGTAGGCTGGGATCCCATTAGTGGAGTAGTGACCCACACCCAAAGGGTTAAATCAAACTGAAGGTTATTTTAAGCTCTGCAGAACATGCAAGGGCAGATTGAGTGAGTCCCGAGCGTGTCACAAGAAGTGTTGCTCTCAGAAAGGAAGTATTGTAGTGTGTTGGGTAGCAACCGATAGCCATTTTGGATCACACAATATCAAAACAAGGCTTTGACAGAGTCTAATACAACACAGACATCATTTGATGAAGTTAAAGGAAACCGCAGCCAGCCAGCAATACTGCTAACACGCTGATCACACCGCTCGCGTCACAAAATACTTTTACACATACATGTTACTCAATGATGGCAGCCACACTGCTCATGCGCGTCTGCGCAGCCAGGCGCTAAATTAGAACTTGGTTTTGTTTGTGATGCTTGATGCACTGCAAGTCCCGCCTCTCCCATCTCCTCATTGTTGTTTTTTAGGAGCATATACCCACGAGCCCTCGCATTGGTTTTTAGGAGCATATGGGTGATTGAAAGAATAAAAAAATCTAAATATATTTTTTTTATCCCTTTATCTCCCCAATATTGTGGTACCCAATTGGTAGTTAGTCTTCTCATCGCTGCAACTCCCGTATGGACGACACGGGAGAGTTGAAGGTGGAGAGCCGTCCGTCCTCCGAAACACAACCAAGCCGCACCGCACTGCTTCTTGACCCAATGCCCACTTAACCCGGAAGCCAGCCGCACCAGTGTGTAGGAGGAAACACCGTACACCTGGCAACCGTGTCTGCATGCACTACACCCGGCCCGCCACAGGAGTTGCTAGTGCGCGATGGGACAAGGACATACCTGCCGGCCAAACCTTCCCCTAAACCGGATGACGCTGTGCCAATTGTGCGCCGCACTATGGGTCTCGCGGTCGGCTGCAACAATGCCTGGACTCGAACCCAGAATCTCTAATGGCACAGCTAGCACTGATGCAGTGCTTTAGACCTCTGCACCACTCGAGAGGCCGGGTGATGGAAAGATGAACTGAAGTTCATACTCCAGTCGGTAGTGGTAATGCACCTTAAAGTTGGTTGCCAACCGTCATATAAAGTCCAAAGAAGAAGCTTACTAGAAACGGGAAACGAGATGACTAGAAACGGACTCTGTTGACCCTTTTAACTGTGACCTAATTGTCAGAGTAGAGGACCTTGTGCATTTCAGGTAAAATAACAGCCCAATGTTGATATCCCAGGACAAATTAGCTAGCAACAGCGAGCTATCTAGCTAAATTACCATAAATGTTTAATGCTTTTAGACCTGTCCCCAAATTAATATTGTTGATTCAGAGTTTTTGATATTTCAAACTGCGTGTCCTGATCGCATCTGGTGTGGACAAAATCAACATGCGAGTGATGGTGCGTGTGCGGTCTGATTAGCATGTCAGCCTAGTACTTATCCCTTAACGAGGATACAATGTACACACTTGAGTAGAGGTCGACCGATTATGATTTTTTACGCCAATACCGATTAATCATCCGATTTTTAAAATGTATTCGTAATAATGACAATTACAACAATACTGAATGAACACTTATTTTAACTTAATATATAATACATCAATAAAATCAATTTAGCCTCAAAGAAATAATGAAACATGTTAAATTTGGTTTAAATAATGCAAAAACAAAGTGTTGTAGAAGAAAGTAAAAGTGCAATATGTGCCATGTAAGAAAGCTAACGTTTAAGTTCCTTGCTCAGAACATGAGAACATATGAAAGCTGGTGGTTCCTTTTAACATGAGTCTTCAATATTCCCAGGTAAGAAGATTTAGGTTGTAGTTATTATAGGACTATTTCTCTCTATACGATTTGTATTTCACATACCTTTGGATGTTCTTATAGGCACTTTAGTATTGCCAGTGTAACAGTATAGCTTCCGTCCCTCTCCTCGCTCCTACCTGGGCTCGAACCAGGAACACATCGACAACAGCCACCCTCGAAGCAGCGTTACCCATCGCTCCACAAAAACCACGGCCCTTGCAGAGCAAGGGGAACAACTACTCCAAGACTCAGAGCGAGTGACGTTTGAAAAGCTATTAGCGCGCACCCCGCTAACTAGCTATCCATTTCACATCGGTTACACCAGCCTAATCTCTGGAGTTGATAGGCTTGAAGTCATAAACAGCACAATGCTTGAGGCACAGCGAAGAGCTGCTGGCAAAACACACAAAAGTGCTGTTTGAATGAATGCTTACGAGCCTGCTGCCTAACACCGCTCAGTCAGACTGCTTTATCAAATCATAGACTTAATTATAACAGACAGAAATACGAGCCTTAGGTCATTAATATGGTCGAATCCGGAAACTATCTTGAATACAAAATGTTTATTCTTTCAGTGAAATTGGGAACCGTTCTGTATTTTATCTAACGGGTGGCATCCATAAGTCTAAATATTCCTGTTACATTGCACAACCTTCAATGTTATGTCATAATTACATAACATTCTGGCAAATTAGTTCGCAACGAGCCAAGCGGCCCAAATTGTTGCATATACCCTGACTCTGCGTGCAATGAACGCAAGAGAAATGACAATTTCACCTGGTTAATATTGCCTGCTAACCTGGATTTCTTTTAGCTAAATATGCAGGTTTAAAGATATACTTCTGTGTATTGATATTAAGAAAGGCATTGATGTTTATGGTTAGGTACACGTTGGAGCAACGACCGCACCGCATCGATTATATGCAACGCAGGACATGCTAGATAAACTAGTAATATCATCAACCATGTGTAGTTATAACTAGTGATTAAGTTTAATGCTAGCTAGCATCTTACCTTGGCTTCTTCCTGCATTCGCGTAACAGGCAGGCTCCTCGTGAGGCAGGTGGTTAGGAGCGTTGGCCTTGTTAACTGTAAGGTTGCAAGATTGAATCCCTGAGCTGACAAGGTAAAAATCTGTCGTTCTGCCCCTGAACAAGGCAGTTAACCCACCGTTCCTAGGCAGTCATTGAACATAAGAATGTGTTCTTAACTGACTTGCCTGGTTAAATAAAGGTGTAAAAAAAGATTCAAAAAAATAAATAGGCCAAATCGGCTTCCAAAAATACCGATTTCCCGTTGTTATGAAAACTTGAAATCGGCCATTCCGATTAACCGGTCGACCTCTACTTATGAGTACCCACTATTGACAAAACAAACCCTTCATGTGCTGTACATGTCTATAGGAGTCTGTCTGAACACAATTCAAGACCAGGGATCAAAATGGTTGTTTCATCAAAAAGCTTGGGCCTACTCTTTGGCTTTTTTTTTTTTGGCCGGTTCCCCTCTTTCCACTGGGATTCTCTGCCTCTAACCCTGTTATGAGTCACTGGCTTGCTGGGGCTCTCTCGTGCCGTCCCTGGGGGTGCGTCACCTGGGTGGGTTGATTCACTGTTGTGGTCGGCCTGTCTGGGTTGCCCCCCTTGGGTTGTACCGTGGCGGAGA
The DNA here is from genome assembly GCF_023373465.1 of Oncorhynchus keta. Taxonomy (NCBI): domain Eukaryota; kingdom Metazoa; phylum Chordata; class Actinopteri; order Salmoniformes; family Salmonidae; genus Oncorhynchus; species Oncorhynchus keta. The sequence continues at coordinate 333,853 of NW_026287684.1, read as the reverse complement.
TCTTTGTGGGCTATACTCGGCCTTGTCTCAGGATGGTAAGTTGGTGGTTGAAGATATCCCTCTAGTGGTGTGGGGGATGTGCTTTGGCAAAGTGGGTGGGGTTATATCCTTCCTGTTTGGCCCTGTCCGGGGTGTCCTCGGATGGGGCCACAGTGTCTCCTGACCCCTCCTGTCTCAGCCTCCAGTATTTATGCTGCAGTAGTTTATGTGTCGGGGGCTAGGGTCAGTTTGTTATATCTGGAGTACTTCTCCTGTCCTATTCGGTGTCCTGTGTGAATCTAAGTGTGCGTTCTCTAATTCTCTCCTTCTCTCTTTCTTTCTCTCTCTCGGAGGACCTGAGCCCTAGGACCATGTCCCAGGACTACCTGACATGAGGACTCCTTGCTGTCCCCAGTCCACCTGGCCATGCTCCTGCTCCAGTTTCAACTGACCTGAGCCCTAGGACCGTGCCCCAGGACTACCTGACATGAAGGCTCCTTGCTGTCCCCAGTCCACCTGACTGTGCTGCTGCTCCAGTTTCAACTGTTCTGCCTTATTATTATTCACCATGCTGGTCATTTATGAACATTTGAACATCTTGGTCATGTTCTGTTATAATCTCTACCCGGCACAGCCAGAAGAGGACTGGCCACCCCACATAGCCCGGTTCCTCTCTAGGTTTCTTCCTAGGTTTTGGCCTTTCTAGGGAGTTTTTCCTAGCCACCGTGCTTTTACACCTGCATTGTTTGCTGTTTGGGGTTTTAGGCTGGGTTTCTGTACAGCACTTTGAGATATCAGCTGATGTACGAAGGGCTATATAAATAAATTTGATTTGATTTGATTTGATTTATCTCTATGTTTATCCAGCCTTCATATCAGGGGAATATACCAGTAGGGGATTACTAGTGTGTTTACTAGGAGACAAATGTTCCCCTTGAGGATGGGAAAGGGATGTGTTGGAGGGAGGGTAGGGAGGAGGAGAAGGGGGGTTAGGGTTATTAATGGGGTTGAGTCAGCAGTAGTGACCAGCAGTCGCCTTACAGACTAACTGACACTGGGCATATTGAGCATGGCCACTAAACAGGTGATAGAGCTACATCTCCTACAGAGCAGAGCCGGCCTGCCAACACTAGCCCTGCCTGGCCCAATGACACGTGGCAGAGGTCCTATTGTCTTGTCACACACACGACATGAACACAAACCACACACGAATCCTGCATGCACAAAAACACAAAAATACATTCACACAGCAAGAAACACACTCTCTCCCTCCACACCCAGTGGCCTGTGAACGAACCCGTCCACCGATGGATTCATGTCAAGGGTCTTACCATCCGTCATGATTGAGTGGCAGTTTTACGGTCAGATCACACTGTTTTTTTTATTGAGACAGCCCAGGAAGCTGTGTAGCAGTTTATTCACTCATTCCTCCTGGCCAGAAAATAAAACCATGTCATTGTCAACTCCACACACAGTGATGTGAGGGCAGCTCAGGTGTTAAGAGGGTGTTGGGCTACTAACCTGCCTAATCTCCAACTGTGACACTGACTGACGGACGATGTGAGAAGATGTAGCAGAAGACAGTTGGCTATCCAGCCTGACAGCTACTAAAACAGAGGGAGATGAGATAAGCAGGTTTACCTTGCCTCTCAAGCCCTACCGCAATTTGCTAACAATTCCATACAAACTTCCACTCCATACAAACTCCAGTTTGACATATGGCATTATGATGACACAGGAGAAGCAGTCCCTAACTCACCCTCTCCTTCCTTTCATCCCTCCTGTTTTCTCCCATCTCGTCACTAAGCACCCCTCCATCCCCCCCACCTGGGATATGTATAGATTTAGTCATAATCTGCAGAGGGCCATTAGGTCAATATCCCGTTACGCACACACATAATCTAATACCTCAGGGGCCCAATCAATTTGCTTCCCTGTGAGACAACAGACATGTTTTTCATGTATTCTGTTTGGACACTCACCAACACTAGTTTGGTCTGGTCTAGACATCACATCTTGCCTAAGGACCTAGCCCCTCAGGCCATTCTGACCAATACTACCGTCCCTCTCTGACCCACCCGGACTAAAAATATCCCCAGAGCAAAAAGACTGAAAACAAACACGATAATTATAATAAATGGCTGTGCTATAATGTGGTGTAACCACTCAAACATTTCCCACTTTAGAAAGCAAAGTAATGGGGAAGTTATTCAGAGACCTGACACGACATTGGCTGAACACTGAGGTGAAGTGAAGTCAGCTCTCTTCAAGAGGAATGCAGACCAGACAAAAACATCTCCTGATTGAACGCCCACCAACATAAACAGACAAAAGAAAGATGGCTGTCCCATTCTATCTGTGGAGCATATCAGGCCCACTTCCAAATTCTTGCAGAGCCAAGATTTGAGAGCGAGAGCTGAGCCTGGTGAATGCTGACCTAGCCTCACAGCAGATCTGGTGATCATAACAAATCCAAATGACATCACAGCACACTGCAGGGCCGATGGCTACAATGATGTCACGGTGTGAGTGAGTAGAGGATGAGGAACCATAAACGTGCTGAGAGAGCAGAGCAGAGGCCAAGGGCTGGCAGGCAGCATACACCTCCCTCCATTAATGCCAGGGCTCCAAGGGCTCTGGTGAAGGGTACACTATGTAGGGAATAGGGCTCTGGTGAAAAATAGTGCACTATGTAGGGAATAGGGCCCCAGTAGAGCTCTGGTGAAAAGTAGTGCACTATGTAGAGAATAGGGTGCCATTTGGAACACTGTACCCTTTTACACCGGCCTTGTACGGCGGGACAAATATTTACGAACTACCCATGCCATGGTCAGCTCATTAATTCCCCCTGATTACCTGCCTACATGGATTACCTACATTATTTGTGCTTGATTGAGTTTGCCTGGCTTAAAGGACCAAGAGAATAGACCCAAAACAGAAAACCTTTCCCCATCTTGCACTCCGGGCAGGATAGAGCAAATGACTACTTGAAAGGGTGAACTCAGATGCCCTTCTCAGATGTGCACCGCCACCTTCCACCAACGTTCAGTGGTGAATAGTGCTTCTGAACACAGGCACGTACACACACCCTCTCTCTCTGGGCCCCATGTGCAATCAAAGGCCTTGCAGATGAAAGGCAGGAAACAAAGTAGTCCTTAAGGGTGAGGAGGAAGACTGAGAAAGAACTAGAGAAAGACGCAAGTTCAAAAAAGCACCGCCAATATTTGGACATAGAGTGCTGAACTCCACAAAAATAAGCCAGCAACAATGCTTTCCTTTCTCACATGACGGGTCCACTCTCTGACATAGGGCATTATAGAGAGCGGAAGAAAGTGTTGCCATGTGCCAATGCCAAGCAGGATTACTGTGAGTGACCTCACTACACTGAGTCTAGGAACACAAAACACAACACAGGCTGCCAGTGTAGCATGGCAACAGTCCTCGACCGAGGCCACGGCAACACGAGGAAAAGTAGGGCCTCTCCGAGCGTGATTAAATCTGCTCGCCACCAAACTAAAACTCCCCATAGTACACCGCCAGGATACTCCACTGACCTGCTCACCTCTCCCCCCGCCCTAATCTATCACTTCATCCCCCCTTATTGCTCATTAACTCCTTATTGAATCACAGACACGACTGCAGCTGTTCGCTGGAGAGTTAGCCAAGCATTAGCCTGCACTGACAGAGCTGGGTTCACAGAGCTAACAGCCTCTGGAGTATATAGCATTTAGCTAGCGCCTTCACTGGTTTCAAGGGTGGTAGCATAGCCAAACTCCTGAGGAGCCACCAAGTTACCCATTTTACTGTCATCAACACTTAGAGACCCACTGGCTCCAGGTCATCTACAAGTCTCTGCTAGGTAAAGCCCCACCTTATCTCAGCTCACTGGTCACCATAGCAGCACCCAGCCGTAGCACACGCTCCAGCAGGTATATCTCACCGGTCACCCCCAAAGCCAATTCTTCATTTGGCCGCCTTTCCTTCCAGTTCTCTGCTGCCAATGACTGGAATGAACTGCAAAAATCACTGAAGCTGGAGACTCGCATCTCCCTCACTAGCTTTAAGCACCACCTGTCAGAGCAGCTCACAGATGACTGCACATAGCCCATTCAACAACCTCCTCCCCATACTGTATTTCTTTATCCATCTTGCTCCTTTGCACCCCATTATCTCTACTTGCACATTCATCTCCTGCACATCTACCATTCCAGTGTTTAATTTCTATATTGTAATTACTTCGTCACCATGGCCTATTTATTGCTTGACCTCCCTTATCCTACCTCATTTGCACATACTGTATATAGACTTATCTACTGTATGTTTAGTTTATTCCATGTGTAACTCTGTTGTTGTATGTGTCGAACTGCTTTGCTTTATCTCGGCCAGGTCGCAGTTGTAGCTCCCTTCAGTAACCACGAGCACAACCGTTCCTTGATTTTAACTGGCGGCTTTATTCTGTAGTTTTAGTCAGAATTATCACCTTCCGTGAGAACTATAAAGGCAATGAAAAAATACAGTTACATTACAACCTTATCTTACGAGTGACTTATTAGCTTGGTATAACTCTGAAGTGCTTACATACATAACAGTTTAACCGGCGTTATAACGGGTTCAGATTAAACACATGAATAAAGGAAAAAATACCTCATTGGCTGCTTATTACAGAAGGGAGGAAATCAAACTTCACACTTTATTATTCCTGGAATGAATTCACACTTCATCCTAACATACACTCTTCAACCTTTATGAACTACACCCGATAACATGAAAACTTAGCTAACGCAGTGCAGGATTGCCTTCCCTCCAAAAGTGTGTTGCTACAATAAGGATCCCCGTTACAACAGTATTAGCTACGTAGTTCCGCTTGTATTATCATTTCCCCCGCACAGCGGACACAAACAATTCAAACAAAAGACAACGACATAACCTGTAAGTCTAACTGTCAGTTACAAATAAGAACTTGTTCTCAACGAGCCTACCTGGTTAAATAAAGGTGAAATAAAATACATTTAAAAAGATAGGCGGTCTTGAATGAATCGCAAAAACCGTGAAAGTTAAAGACCAGTTACTGAGACAGGCGATTGGGCTTTTGCTTTTAAAGCAGCAAAGCAATGAGTCTAAGCAATGTCAATGTAACAAACATGGAAATCAGGCTGTGAAAAGGCCCCATCATTGATGTGCTAGGTGTTGTCATCCTCCCTCCTCCACTCCCTGGTCTGCAGTGATAAGTAAATGCAGGTGGGGTGCCACGGTAGGAGAGAGTGGGACTGCTGCAGCCTTCCACCAGCTGTTCCCACTTCCCTTTCCTGCCCTCGCCTCAGGGAAGGGTTTCGTGTTGACTTTTACTCACTGTCCCAACACTCCTCCAACACTGCTCTAGGGCTTCTCAACTGGAGCCCTCTTGTACAGGTCAACTCCAGTCTAAGAGACTAGGGTTGCATCCCATGGGGCTTGTGTTAAAGTAGTGCACAATGTAGGGAATAGAGTGAGATTTGGGACACAGTCTAGGGCTTCCCACCACCCATTCAGCAACCCCAAGCCTAAATTGTAACTTGGATGATCGTATAGCCTTTGGCATAGAATAAACCAAGTTGCCACTTAGTTGTTCTCCATTTCTTCCCAATTCAGTATTGAAAAGGAGCAGCAAAATCTAACCCAAAAGGAGCCCGTCTAAAACCAACACCGGAGTCAATTAAAACGGAACGACTGAGGAGAAACATGTCTATTCATCTGAAGGACAGGGTATGACGGCATCTCTCCACAGATACTATTTTCTACAGTACTGGGGGTTTTACATGACCAGATGGTCAGGCACACGTTGATTTTTCTTGTACAAATCCCAAATATACACTACTGTTCAAAAGTTTGGGGTCACTTAGAAATGTCCTTGTTTTTGAAAAGCACATGTTTGGTTCATTAAAATAACATCAAATTGATCAGAAATACAGTGTAGTCATTGTTAATGGTCTAAATGACTACTGTAGCTGGAAACAGCTGACTTTTAATGGAATATCTACATAGGTGTAAAGAGGACCATTATCAGCAACCATCACTCCAGTGTTCCAATGGCACGTTGTGTTAGCTAATCCAGGTTCATTTTAAAAAGGCTAATTGATCATCAAAAAACCTTTCTGCAATTATGTTAGCACAGCTGAAAACTGTTGTTCTGATTAAAGAAGCAATAATACTGGCCATCGTAAGACGAGTCGAGTATCTGGAGAATCAGCATTTGTGGGTTCGATTACAGGCTCAAAATGGCCAGAAAGAAAGAATGTTCTTCTGAAACTTGTCAGTCTATTCTTGTTCTGGGAAATGAAGGCTATTCCATGCGAGAAATTGCCAAGAAACTGAAGATCTGGTACAACGCTGTATACTACTCCCTTCACAGAGCAGCGCAAACTGGCCCTAACCAGAATAGAAAGGAGTGGGAGGCCCCGGTGCACAACTGAGAAAGAGGACAAGTACATTTAGTGTCTAGTTTGAGAAAGAGATGCCTCAAGTCCTCAACTGGCAGCTTCATTAAATAGTACCCGCAAAACATCAGCCTCAACGTCAACAGTGAAGAGGCAACTCCGGGATGCAATGTTCTGTGAAGGGAGTAGTACACAGCGCTGTACGAGATCTTCAGTTTTAACAATGTCTATACTGTATTTCTGATCAATTTTCTGATGTTATTTTAAATGGGCAAAAGAAAATGTGACCCAACTTTTGAACAGTAGTGTATACCTGGATACGTTTTCATCCAAGACTGGCAGTGAACTTCCTTCCTCAGCTTTGATGTGAATTGAATATGGCGACCTACAGTAACATATAGGCCCATTCATCTTTCTCTAGCAATAGTAACCTATAGAAGTCAACAAGTTAAGTTCAACAACATTTAAGGGACAGATTTCCCTACTTCCGCTGGTCCTTGTATCTCAAAAGAAGTGGATATCACAGAGCTCTTCTTCAAGACACTGGGACGGAGAAACATAATATGGTCCATTTAATTCTGTGCCCGGAGACTAACTGTACAATACAAAAGCAATCTTACTAACGTGTCATCTAGCCTCAGGCATTCCAATTCTATTTAAATCTCATCTATAACCAACTGCATTTCCCCACTGAGGCATATGGGAAGTGAAGTGGAGTACAAGCAGTAGAACGCTGCCATGCTACGTGCTGAAAATGTACTGGTCACCGACTCTACTATGGTACGTGCTGAAAATGTACTGGTCAGACTCTACTATGGTACGTGCTGGAGATGTACTGGTCACCGACTCTACTATGGTACGTGCTGAAAATGTACTGGTCACAGACTCTACTATGGTACGTGCTGAAAATGTAGAGTCTGTGACCAGTACTATGGTACGTGCTGGAGATGTACTGGTCACCGACTCTACTATGGTATGTGCTGAAAATGTACTGGTCACAGACTACTATGGTACGTGCTGAAAATGTACGGGTCACAGACTACTATGGTACGTGCTGAAAATGTACGGGTCACAGACTATGGTACGTGCTGGAGATGTACTGGTCACAGACTACTATGGTACGTGCTGGAGATGTACTGGTCACAGACTCTACTATGGTACGTGCTGGAGATGTACTGGTCACAGACTCTACTATGCTAAATGGTCACAGACTGTACTTTGGACGGGTCACACGTCTGGATATGGTTAAAAAACAACATTGAGTAATTAAGGAGAAGTGGATCCCCCCTACTTTTGCTCCAGAGGCCCAATTGGCAACATGTTTACAGCAATATACTTCTATTGGTAATCAAAAATCTCATGGTTCTCTCTTGAACCTCTGCAGCAGACATAGCCTACTATGGTAAGCAATGTGTTTGGAACATCAAATCACTAAATAGCAGCATTGAATCGTGATATAGAATTGTGATACATCAGATTTTATTGGATGAAATTACATAGCGTATATGATTTGAGACTGCTAGATCAATTGATCCAGCCTTTCCCAGGCGCTCTCTAGCAGCCAGGCCTAGAGTCGGGCCCCCAGCCTGGTGATAGAGGCCTTGATAGTACCTCCCTGTCCCTGGTGCTACCATCTACCCCTTGGGGTGGGGCTGCCTGTGACAGAGCTACATTACAAAACCACTAAAGGCTAAACCTGTGTGACCCAGAAACAACACTGACTAACAGAACAGTCCTGGGGCACAGACAGCGTTGTGGAACATTCAGATAGAAATATGTTACGTAGAACAAACATGCCACTTTGACATGTAGAATAAGGAATCATGTCAGCTCATGTAATTTCTATCTGCAACCATCTACTAGTCTTCTTTCTTTGGATTACCTGCCATTTAGGGACCTACCTTCTGCAACAACGTAACATGTTTACCACAGCACAGGATCATGTCTGGGAACAGAGAGAGCTTGCTAGATCAGTGAGCTACACTACAGTACAGGCACTTTCCAGGGCCTAGCTCTCTCTCTTTGTCTCCTCTCTCGTGTGAAATCCCCCCCACTGCAGGAATAATGACTCCCTCCGTGAGTGAGCACTCCACACCGCTCTCCCCCTCACTAGATCAACTATCTATTTACAGAGCATTGTGCCACGTACGATCAAACAACCAAACCAGGCATCCATCCATAAGCAGGCAGGCTTGTGATTGCATTACTTTGAATGGAGAGGGCTGAGAAAAACAACGCCAGGCGATTGCTTAAAGAGTGCTGCTCACTGTAGCTAAGAATAAAGGAGATGTGGACAGAGAGAAGACGTCTTTCGCAGCTTGTTGTGGGGTGGATACGGCTGTAGGTGGATACGGCTGTAGGTGGATACGGCTGTAGGTGGATACGGCTGTAGGTGGATACGGCTGTAGGTGGATACGGCTGTAGGTGGATACGGCTGTAGCTAGCAGCAGCCTTTGTCGGGGGGCTTGGAAAGGGAGTGAAATTAATCATTGCACAAAAACACACACGATAGGGGCTGCTTTTAGTAAGCTGATCCAGGGAGAGCCACAGAGAGATCCCCATCACCTGATACAGTCCAGGGAAGTGGAGTGTTGATAGGACTGACTACTGTTCACATTAACTTCACTCTCATTCAACTTCTATTTAACCAGCTGATGGGCTATGGAGCAGGTAACATTGCTATTCCAGAGAATGATTAACATGTAACCTAGTGTTTCAAACCGTTGGACAGGACAAGCCATGTACACACAGCAGCAGCAGCAGCAGCAGCAGCAACAACAACAGCAAATGTTGGGAGACAAAGACAGGAACTTGAGTCCATCTGTTCTTCTGAGACGACTCAGCCATGCGTGCAGGAAGCCTTTACAGTTAGCGCTGTGGGATTACAGAGGGCCTCAAATCTCCCACTGTCACACAAGCCCTGATCCAAGACCCTGGAAAACACAGCCAGTCACTCAAGTCTGGGCCCCTGCTATAGAACCCCAAAACAGATTTACGAATCATAACGAAGACCGTTACAAACATTGACCAATGCGAAAACAAGACGGTAGGCTGTGTGGGTCTAATGTTTGAAAGTGTGAAACAGCATCACAAATGTAATAATACAGCAGGGTAAATATGACTTACTATTATACCCATTAGGCCTTTCTCATTGTCCCCACTGATTCAACAGGAGCCTTTTCTCCTTGTCTGCCACTACACAAAACCACTGGCTCCTTCCCTACAGTGTGCCAGCAATCTAGTTAGTGCAGGCCTGTAACAAAGGGGCAGTGCAGTGAAGGACCTGTTCAATGTGGCATCACATGGACTGACACAGCAGCAGAGGGAGGGGCGGGGTCACACGGTTCCTGTAAGGGCAGACAAAGGCGTGCTGATGAGGGCCGGATGTTAGACAAGGGGGCACAACGGGGCCAAACCCGGGACAGCTAAAGCCCAGGATTGGTATTCCACTCAGTGACTGCCTGATTGACTCATTGTTTGGGATGTGTGTGCGGTGGAATGGGACACACACACAGTCTAACAAGAAGGGAAGCGTTCCTGCCAGACCAACCCTTCTCTCCCTCACTTCTGGGGTGTCACTTCAGCAAAGACACAATGTAACACATGCACACAGACCACCTCACCCAATGGACCCCTTCCCCCACGCACAAAAAGATGCTGAGTTGAGTGACGGACCTTGAGGCAGGCGACTCCAGGAATGATGACGGATAACTCAGGCCAGCGAAGCATGTGAAAACACAGCCCCAGGCTCCCATAGCACAGCCTCCCTGAAATTCACTGGCTGTCCGACATGCTTCAGAGAACCGCTATCCAATCACTTATTATGGGCTTTCAGTTGGGGATTCAGGCCCTATCCAGCCCAGCCTGAGAGAGGTTTAACCTTAAACAACAATGTCTGGTTATGAATATCCATAATAATAAAAAAATCCATGTCCTGATTAACTCTCAAGTGAGGAAAATGTGTCACTGACTCAGTAAAACAACATGCGCAACATCAGAAAAAATGACGTAAGGAAGAAGTTCCCTACATGTTTAAGGGCACCTTCAGAAAAGTTATTCCCTTGTTGCGACTGTGAGTACAACTTCAAATCAAAGTTTATTTGTCACGTGCGCCGAATACAACAGGTGTAGAGACCTTACAGTGAAATGCTCTAACCAATAGTGCAAAAAAGGTGTTAGGTGAACAATAGGTAAGTAAAGAAATAAAACAACAGTAAAAAGACAGGCTATATACAGTAGCGAGGCAATAAAAGTAGTGAGGCTACATACAGACACCGGTTAGTCAGGATGATTGAGATAGTATGTACATGTAGATATGGTTAGTGACTATGCATATATAATGAACAAAGAGTAGCAGTAGTGTAAGAGAGGGGTTGGTGGGTGGCGGGACACAATGCAGATAGCCCGGTTAGCCAATGTAGTATGTAGTATGTACATGAATGTATAGTTAAAGTGACTATGCATAAATTATAAACAGAGTAGCAGCGGTGTAAAAAGAGGGGTTGCCATTTGATTACCTGTTCAGGAGTCTTATGGCTTGGGGGTAAATACTGTTGAGAAGCCTTTTTATCCTAGACTTGGCACTCCGGTACCGCTTGCCATGCGGTAGTAGAGAGAACAGTCTATGACTGGGGTGGCTGGGGTCTTTGATAGTTTTTAGGGCCTTCCTCTGACACCGCCTGGTGTAGAGGTCCTGGATGGCAGCTTAGCCCCAGTGATGTACTGGGCCGTATGCACTATCCTCTGTAGTGCCTTGCGGTCAGAGGCCGAGCAATTGCCGTACCAGGCAGTGATGCAACCAATGCTCTCGATGTTGCAGCTGTAGAACCTTTTCAGGATCCCAGGACCCATGCCAAATCTTTTGAGTTTCCTGAGGGGGAATAGGCTTTGTCGTGCCCTCTTCACGACTGTCTTGGTGTGTTTGGACCATTCTAGTTGGTTGTTGTGGACACCAAGGAACTTGAAGCTCTCAACCTGCTCCACTACAGCCCCATCGATGAGAATGGGGGCATGCTCGGTCCTCCTTTTCCTGTAGTCCACAATCATCTCCTCAGTCTTGGTTACGTTGAGGGATAGGTTGTTATTCTGGCACCACCCGGCCAGGTCTCTGACCTCCTCCCTCTAGGCTGTCTCGTCGTTGTCGGTGATCAGGCCTACCTCTGTTGTGTCGTTTGCAAACTTAATGGTGTTGGAGTCGTGCCTGGCCATGCAGTCGTGGGTGAATAGGGAGTACAGGAGGGGACTGAGCACGCACCCCTGTGGAGCTTCAGTGTTGAGGATCAGCGTGGCGGATGTGTTGCTACCTACCCTCACCACCTGGGGGCGGCCCGTCAGGAAGTCCAGGATTCAGTTAAAGAGGGAGGTGTTTAGTTCCAGGATCCTTAGCTTAGTGATGAGCTTTGAGGGCACTATGGTGTTGAACGCCGAGCTGTAGTCAATGAGTAGCATTCCCACATAGGTGTTCCTTTTGTTCAGGTGGGAAAGGGCAGTCTGGAGTGCAATAGAGATTGCATCATCTGTGGATCTGTTTGGGCGGTATGCAAATTGGAGTGGGTCTAGGGTTTCTGTGATAATGGTGTTGATGTGAGCCATTACCAACCTTTCAAAGCACTTCATGGCTACGGACGTGAGTGCTACGGGTCTGTAGTCATTTAGGTAGGTTGCCTTTGTGTTCTTGGGCACAGGGACTATGGTGGTCTGCTTGAAACATGTTGGTATTACAGACTCAATCAGGGACACGTTGAAAATGTCAGTGAAGACACCTACCAGTTGGTCAGCACATGCCCGGAGCACACGTCCTGGTAATCCGTCTGGCCCCGCAGCCTTGTGTATGTTGGCCTGTTTAAAAAGTCTTACTCATGTCAGCTACCGAGAACGTGATCACAAAGTCATCCGGAACAGCTGATGCTATCATGCATGCCTCAGCGTAGCTTGCCTCGAAGCGAGCAAAGAAGTGATTTAGCTCGTCTGGTAGGCTTGTGTCACTGGGCAGCTCACGGCTGTGCTTCCCTTTGTAGTCTATAATAGTTTGCAAGCACTGCCACATAAGACGAGCGTCAGAGCCGGTGTAGTATGATTCAATCTTAGCCCTTTATTGACGCTTTGCCTGTTTGATGGTTTGTCGCAGGGCATAGCAGGATTTCTTATATGCTTCCGGGTTCGAGTCCCGCACCCTGAAAGTGGCAGCTCTACCCTTTCAGTGCTTAGGGTTAAGCCTACTGTACCTTTGAAGTGTAGGCTACACCTTATTCTCAATACTAAGTGTCTACCTTCAAATATAAAAATGTTCCTTCTAACAGCTGAAATAGCCAACAATGGCTCACAATTTTGGCCATGTGTTTAAGAGCAAGAGGAAACTTTGTTCAACTCTCTCCAAGTCTTTTAAACCAGTTTGTAGTCATTCCGTATAGCGACAGTGATATAGATAATAGCCCATTGTACTCAGTCAGTTGTGAAGTCCTGGGGGCTTCCAATTCAACAGCCAGGGTAAATTACAGAATAATGAGACTCTCTCAGGTCCTCACGAGCACCACTTCCTACACAAGTGCACCTTCACAGATCAATGCAAAGCCTACATGTTGAAAAGATGCCTATCCAGTGAAGTACTGACCAGGCAGGTGAAAGAGTAGTGAGGACACAGGGTTAGGCTTATTCCCACTACACGAGATGCTGAGAATGAAAAATACCGGTCAACCAGTACAGTATGTCACCAATTAACTGGAAATATTCAAGCAGTCAGTGTAACTTATCTACTGTTATATAGGACTGTTATAGCTAGAAGTGGATTTATGTAGTAGATTACAGGTATTTCATGTTGCAGGGATTACTGATGCAAGATCCATTGCCACTCAGACAGCAAGCTTTGATGTGGTGTGAGTGATCAAGAGGGAGACTGAAAGAGGGAAAGAGAGAAACAGAAGAGATGGAGACAGAAGAGGGAGTGCACCTACAGCAGCAGGAAGTGTAACAAGATATTCCATACCTCTACTGGGACTATTTCATTCAATCTGAAGGACAGACCTGACCTATTCCATGTTATGGAGGTAGGTGCCAACGACACAGGCAGATCCCCATTTTGTTTTCTGACTTAGGAAGAGTTTCAAACCCTATGCTACACGGCCAGGTCATTCTGACATGAAGTCTCTATTGAGCTTGCTCCAGATTTTTACGCTCTCTTGTGCCGCAGCAAATTAAGCGTGGTTCGTTCTCGGCGTCAGTCAGCCCCATGAGAAGTCCCTCTCCAAAGCTGGTGTTAGTTTCGGGTTTTGGTTACATGGGGGAGGCTGTGGTGATCTGGAGCACAGAGAGAAGACTGTGCTGTGCTGCCTACTGCAGGGACACACACAACACAAAACAGCTGCACAGTGTCCCTGACCCCAACCCTGCAAATACACAAACAAGGACAACTCAAGCGTAGATGGAGGTGCACACAAGCGTGCCATACATGCACACAAATAGCATTTTTTCTTGAACATATACCCCACACACAAATGCAGTTGCTAGCAAGGAGCACTTATACAAATGCCTTAAGGAGGACGGCACAATAAATAAGCCAGTGAGTAGCAGGCAGGCAGAATTCAGCATGACTCAAAACTATGGAACTCTGAGGATTTGGTTTGAAAACGGCAAAGTAGGCCTAACGATAGAAGTGACCACTCTCCACATTTAACTCCAGCAACTACACCCAATGATTAAATAAAAAGGCACAAGTAGGCTAAACGCTTAACTGGAGCTGCAAAAGGTTCAGCAGCAAGTACTGACAAAAAGCATTTTTACCCTACCCAAAACAAGAAAAAAACTGCCTTTGTTCAACAACTTTCTCCCTGCAGCACTTGCTTTTGTGACTCTCGGCAGAGGAAGGGCTTAGTCTTGTTTGTGGTTTTCTCCAACCCCCTCCTCCTACCCCATATTTGAACAAGAACTGAGGTCACTCAATCAGCTGTTCCTAGTCCCACCTTCTACTGGTTTCCGGGTAGTAACAGACCGACCCAATCATTAAACTCCACTGCAGGGCACACTGGGGACAAAAACAAAACTTGTCCCCCCCCCCTGAATCTCGCAGGGAACTTCAATAGGCCTAGAATATTTTTCAATAACTTTGCACTGCATTTTGGCATATACAAAGAAAATTAACTTTTTAAAAACTGTTTTGTAAATGGGAGTCCTGCTGCCTTTGTTCATTTCTTTGTAGATGTATAGAGGCAGAAAGGGATCTATAACAAAATGGGAACTCTCGAGCTGTTGTTGAATGCAAAAGTAAAGAATTTGACAGCGCACAGCACAGGTCCACGAAGACCCACAAACCTAGATGGTTAAGCTGTAGTTCTCTAGCCAATGGTTCTTTAGTGGTTATCGAAATAAGATAACATTTTTCTGCAAACTATTCTATTCCGCAATGCAGCCATGTTATGATAGATACAAATCCAATATTTCTGCCTACCTAGCAAAGCATACTTAACAGCTAATCAAATAAACAGATTGGTATTTTCGTGATAGATAAAAGTAATTCATAGTTTAGGGGAAAATAACAAAATAGCTAGCTATACTTCGATGAGGACCAACTCTCAAATAGGGCTCGCGTTAAGTTGTCGTCGAGACTCAATGATGGTCGAAATAAAGCAGTTTTCATGTCGTAGCGTTATGTAAACAAACGTGACAAGTCAACCTGAAAATGGGATAAAAAGTACTTTTGCTAATAGCCTTCATTACCGCAGGCGTGGGCTTGAGTCTTAATCAATGTTCGTCATAATATATACAATGTATAAAAATCGTGAAGTTGAAATTGCATCTTCCACTAGGTAAGTTAAGGTAGCTAGCTAGGTCAACTCGAGCAAAACAACAGGATGTCCTTTTGTGTAACGATAGCTGGCTAGCCGGACAACATTTTTTGATATGGGCTTAATAGCTACTGTAACCACGTCAAAAATACTGAGCTTTGGCTGGTTTGAAAAACAAACAAATTAACGTTAACATTTGAAATGGTTTTAAAACAAGATAGCTACAGCTAACTAGCAGGTAATTAACAAACTTGGCAACACATTCTATCAGTCTCTGTGCATAGTCTGGTTAATTAGCTAACGTTAGCTAGGCATCATAGCTAACTGTGGCATGTAATTCATCAAGGTAACGTTAGCTAGCTACCTAAGCCAAGTTATCTACTGTAACGTTAGCTAGCATTAGAAATACACTTTTTTTTAATAGACATAGTTAACGTTATTGCCATTAAACGTGATCAATAATCAATGCTATTAATTTATTACACAAACTATGCATTTCAAGCAGCTGTCATTACTCGCCATCTATAGAAAGATGGAAAACCACAGAAAAAATATCGCTAGCTAAATAGTGTAGAACGTTAGCAGCTAGCTTGAATTCTTCTGTTGTTTATGTTCTGAAAGGATACAGTTTCACCACGTCAGTATCCATTCGCCTTTTACCCGGACTTGGAGACGACATTTTTATATTCCACTGTTGAACACCAAGTCGTAAAGTGATGGCAGCTCAAACGTCTAGCTGTATTATCCCAAAGTTTACATTTGCTTTCGTCGCAAATGCGTATAACCAAATCTTTCCACGTCCCCTACTCTATCTGCAGCAACGTATAGCCCGTCTCTCTCGCTGCCGAGCTCTCACTGTCCTGAAGCTTCTGCTATCCCTCCGCCGAACGCGTCATATACACGAGACAAAAAACGTCAACATAAATGGCAAAATTGTGTTAGTAGTCTTTACAGACTTATCAACGTAAAAATGTTTGATGGACAAGCTGCCACATAGCTAAGCTATTATTTTGACCATAGACTGAGATTTTAATATGAAAATAAAGTGTTTGCTTTAAAAATAAAAAAAAAGTGGTAATGGCACTCTGTTAATTATCTCTCTCCCCCTGCTAGAACACCCCCCCTTCTAATTTCCTTAATTTAGTGGCTAGAGTAAAATTCTCTGTGGTACAGAGTAAAATACTTTATTTTGAACAAACTTCACGTCAGGATAGGCAACCAAAATGAATAATGAATGTACGTGTGTTATATTAAACAAAGAGGAGAGAGTAAAATGTTGGCAAGCAAATAAACATTTCAGAACAACAATGGCTGAATTATTATCCTTACACTTTCAAAAATATTAGTTGAATAAGACATGGGAGAGATGAATTCATAGACTAATACCAATCAGTAGCGGATTTAGATACGGGCGACATCTTGCCAGAGGCGGCACAGGGCACCCGTAGTGCGGGCGCCTCCAGGGCGCTGAAGGGGGTTCGCCCGGAGCGCCATACAAGCTTGAACCGCCACATACACTTGAAACAAATAGCCAAAATGAAAACTGCAGACAAAAATGCTTTCTGCTTCTAAATTCAGAGAAATGTAGGCTAAACTGACAATGGAGTGAAGAGCAGAAATCTCAACTAGCAAGCAAGTTGCAGCAATGAAGTACTCGAAGGGGGGTAGAATTCTGGCAGGGGGAGATTTTCGGCACAACACCGTTCTCACAAGGAGTATTCCATTACCTACCGTCTTTCCACACAGCCCAGTGCAAACTGCACATTGTGTAGTCCACCCACAACCCAAATCCAGCCACACACACACGCACACACACAGAGCCTACTCATCAATTGCAAGGTCAAAGGCGCTGCAGAGGCAAAAGAAAATACCAAAATAGAGCAGAGGGCCTCATTAATCACTGTGCTTCTCCAGTTCAGTGTAAGTGTGTGAGGGGGAGCAACCAGAGTTGCTGGTATCAAATCCTATCTGTTGTGCCCTTGAGCAAGGCACTTAACCCCCCACAAGAACAGGCCCCCTCTCCAAAACCTGTATATGTACAGTACCAGTCAAAAGTTTGGCCACACCTTACTCATTCAAGGGTTTTTCTTAATTTGAACTATTTTCTACATTGTAGAATAATAGTGAATACATCCAAACTAGGACATATATGAAATCATGTAGTAACCAAAAAAGTGTTAAACAAATAAAAATATATTTAATATTTCAGATTCTAAATAAGTAACCACCCTTTGCCTTGATGACAGCTTTGCACACACTTGGCATTCTTTCAACTAGCTTCATGAGGTAGTCACATGGAATGCATTTCAATTAACAGGTGTGCCTTGATAAAAGTTCATTTGTGGAATTTTGTTTGAGCCAATCAGTTGTGTTGTGACAAGGTAGGGGTGGTATACAGAAGATAGCCCTATTTGGTAAAATACCAAGTCCATATTATGGCAAGAACAGCTCAAATAAGCAAAGAGAAATGACAGTCCAACATTACTTTAAGACATGAAGGTCAGTCAATCTGGAAAACTTTGAAAGTTTCTTCAAGTGCAGTTGCAAAAACCATCAAGCGCTATGATGAAACTGGCTCTCATGAGAACCGCCACAGGAAGACCCATTTACTTCCCCTGCAGAGGATAAGTTCATTAGAGTTACCAGCCTCAGAAATCAGCAATTAACTGCACCTCTGATTGCAGCCCAAATAAATGCTTCAGAGTTCAAGTAACAGACACATTAACTGTTCAGAGGAGACTGTCAGAATCTGTTCTTCATGGTCAAATTACTGCAAAGAAACCACTAACAGGACACCAATAAGAAGAAAGACTTGCTTGGGCCAAGAAACATGAGCAATGGACATTAGACCAGTGGAAATTTGAGTCCAAATTTGAGATTTTTGGTTCCAACCACTGTCTTTGTGAGACACAGAGTAGGTGAATGGATGATCTCCACATGTGTGGCTCCCACCGTGAAGCATGTGGGTGGTGTGATGGTGCTCTGCTGCTGACACTGTCAGTGATTTATTTAGAATTCAAGGCACACTTAACCAGCATTGATACCATAGCATTCTGCAGCAATACACCATCCCATCTGGTTTGCGTTTAGTGGGACGATAATTTGTTTTTCAACAGGACAATGACCCAAAACACACCCACAGGCTGTGTAAGGGCTATTTGACCAATAAAGAGAGTAATGGAGTGCTGCATGAGATGACCTGGCCTCCACAATCAACCGATCTTAACCCAATTGAGATGGTTTGGGATGAGTTGGACCGCAGAGTGAAGGAAAAGCAGCCACCAAGTGCTCAGCATGTGGGAACTGCTTCACGACCGTTGAAAAAGCATTCCAGATGACTACTTCATGAAGCTGGTTGAGAGAATGCCAAGCGTGTGCAAAGCTGTCAAGGCAAAAGGTGGCTACTTTGAAGAATCTCAAATATAAAATATATTTTGATTTGTTTAACACTTTTTTAGTTACTACATTATTCCATATGTGTTATTTCATTGTTTGATGTCTTCACTATTCTACAATGTAGGAATGGTATAAATAAAGAAAAACCCTTGAATGAGTAGGCGTGTCCAAACTTTTGCCTGGTACTGTATGTCTTCCGGAGAGGTTGGGTTAAAAGTGGAAATCAAATTTCAGTAAGTCCTTGTGTGTGATTAAGCAATGAAGTGATCTTAATTAAATGGGTGTTTGAATATAAAAGCTTGCATTGATCCTTGATGCAATAAAAAGCTAAAAGGCACACTTGTCAGATTCCTCATCCATCAAATAGTGAATATCTTAAGTTGCTTCGTGCTTCTACATCTGCATTGCTTGCTGTTTGGAGTTTTAGGCTGGGTTTCTGTACAGCACTTTGAGATATCAGCTGATGTAAGAAGGGCTTTATAAATACATTTGATATGATTTACATATTTTGGTTCCGAGTTCAGGAATATATTATTTTCATGGACACGTCCTTCTCTGTGGGATTGCTTCCAGTTCAGACAGATTCTCCCCCATCATGTGGCATATTTCTTTGACCCCTTCCCTCCCCCAGCGTTGAATGCACAGATGTTGGGTGGCAACTGGCAAGGCAGACCCCAGATTGCTAACATTGTCAGTCCATAGGACACAGCCTCTCTTCTAAGCAACACTAGAAGGGAATCCAGGCCACAAAACAGCATCGCTGCCAGGTTTGTTTTATCTGCACACTTAGTACCTTCCCAGGATCCCTTAATATAATAGATGTTAAGGATTTCTACCAGCTCTCTCACAGTTGAACTGCCTCTTAGAAACAGAAACATTACAGAATAACTCAAAACGTGTGCAACAACATAGGATACAGATGGGACCTAACCAAGAGAGTTCTTTCTGAGCAAGACAAAGGCTATAAATGCAATGATGTATCAAGGACAAACTCAGTTAGCTGCTGCTCATAACAGCCATGTTTTTCTTCTCTACTAACCGCTTTCTTTTTCTAATATATTACCATTGGTTGTGTAAGTCAGACTAATAGGCTAGATATTACACCTCAACCTGAGTAGCATTACTAGTACTAAGCTTGACTGATTCTAAGATGTGAAGGAAAAAACTGCACATGTTGTCTGGTTTTAAATGAGAGCAGACAAAATGGCCACCAGGGAGGACCCTGAAATGAAACTCTTCACTGCCACTGTAATGGATAATGGGCTGACCTTGAGTACCTCAGTGTGGAACCACAGGACAGCCCGGGAAGAGTTAGGGCTATTGTGTAGGTCATAGACGCTGCTGTGAGAAGACTAAGGGCCACTCAAAACCATAGCCTGTATCCTCAAAGCATAGAGTAGGAGTGCTGGTCTAGAATCAGTTGTGCTTTTTAGATCATAACTGACAAGATTATACAGGCAGATCCTAGATCAGCACTCAGATGCTATGTGGATACAGGCCCAGATCCAAGCTTCGTTCTCCAAACTACTTATTAAGACCACATTTACTGGAACAGTGCCAGCGACATGTTCTCTTCTGAAGCCGCATTTGAATTTGTCATTAGTTTATCCTTCCACAACAAATTGGATATGCTGTGGGAACACATGAAGATAAAATGCAGAGTAAAAATAAACATGCAGAAAGAGGAACATTTTATTAAATCCTCTTAGGAGAGTAAAAGCACATGCACAGTAGAAGGGACTGCATTGGCTAAGAAAACCACAAAGGCAAATGGAATGAAAGACTAAATCAACGTTCTCCCCAAACATCCTCTGACTTCTACGGCAAATTATTTGTTCTACCTGGTTTAACATCTACAATTAAAAGATTTCCCCCTCCCTCCCTTTAGCACTTCAGACTTGCAAACTAACACAACCAAAAAGCTTTTTCAAAGTGTCTAAAAGTATTTGTGTAACAAAATTGCAAAAACATTTAGTACGCCTAAAGTTTAGAAATCCTATATCTACGTCTTTATACTCTCTGGAAAAAAACAGCACTGAAAAAAATGACTTCCTCACAGCTTTTAGGATAAAAATGTAAATAAATGTTTACACTTCTACTTGACAGAGTATACTCTTTGAAGATAATACACTTTACTTTTTTTCCAGTGTAAAAGCCAGATGGCTCTTTCTCACGGGGTAGATTTCAGAGTCCTTGTCCCTCATATATGCCATAGACACACGACAGGACAAGAGCACATGTGGTCTTCATAGGAGGTAAAACAAACGAGGCAAGGCGCAGGTCTGAGACCAGGCAGTGTCTGTGTGCCATTGCATTCTGTGGGTTCTAAGTTTAGTGTAAAGTCAACCCACTTTTAAAAAACTGCATTCAGAACAGAATTTCATTGGTGGGCAATGTCTGGAGAAGTCATCGCTTTCGAACCATGCAGCCGGGCAACATTCCAAAGTTCATTGGCAAAACCATCCTCATCTGTACTTCAATTCATATCACCCCCCCCGCCCCCATGATTGTAAACCTGACTTAACGGATGGGAGAAACACACGGATATGAAACCACTGTCAGTGCAACTAGTACAGTACAGCATACCACAGGGAAGAATATCAATGGAGAATGTCACGATGATCCTGTCTCTGGGGTGGAGAGGAAGACCTTACTGAGATGGGGAAGATACCTGCCACTGACGGAAGATAGCAAACACTCTTTTAGACTTGTCATGTGGACCCTGGAGGAAAGAGGGAACAGAAGTGTTAGAAATGGAAGCTTGCTCATATAGCAGAGGTATGACCAAACGCTGAAACTGTAACAATGCAATATACATTTCTCCATTGTCATAATAGTACGCCATTTTTGCAGACGCTTTTGTCCAGAGTGACTTACATCCTTGTAAGCTTACATTTTTGTATGGGTGCTCCCAGCAGGAATCAAACCCACAATGCTGGAATTGTTAGAGCCATGCTCAACCAAGTGAGACACAGGACCACCATTTTACCACATCCAGGTTTTTGATTCTCACCTGTAGGGGACTGGCTGCCTTGTTTGGGCTGAAGTGCTTCTTCATGGGGAGGAGGAGAGTGAGTGCGGCCTTCCAGCCCTGCTGGTGCTCTCCGTCTTGGCCCAGCAGGGGTACACCACCAGTGGGCTGGGTGTTCTCCTTGCCTACATTCACCCAGGGGCACCAGTCTCTGTGCTGGGCTAGTGGGTCAAACACACTCCTATGCAGGGGGCCCTCCTGAAAACAAGAGAATGGAGAAAGTCAAACGGTCGTCTGTAGCATAGCTTGTGGCATGCACCGGAGTAGGGTGAAGTTAGATGCTGCTCATGAGTCAGTTTAGTAGTTTAACTTCACCTTGAAATGCATTCCCCTCCCCCATGCACCCAGTGACCAAGATCAGTTAAAACAAGGCAGACATTTTTAGGTAAGGGTGGTGTTAAAATAGACGATAGATTTGTCTGTATTATATCTTCTACAGAGTACACACACACACACAACCCAGGTCTGTACAATCCAGACACACCTGGTGCAAACACAGAGAGTAAAGACTTACAGGGCTACTGGCTGAGGAGAGGCACATGCGTTTGGGGTTGCGTTGGGGGCTAGAGCCCCCCGAAGCAGTCCCCTCACTCCCTGTCCCCTCCCCCTGGCCTCGGCCCCCGGTCATGGGCCTCTTCCCCCTGGGCAGAGGGCCAAGCTGCTCCTCGCTGGGGCTGGGAGAGTCCCTGCTGCGGGTGCGGACCACCATGGGGGACGGATTGCCCACAGGCTGCCAAGACACAATCAACAGAGAACAACTTTAACAAACAGATCCATGACTAGAGGTATGAGAGTCCATGTTACAACATTATGAAAGCTACAAAGAACCGAGAAACTGGAGAAACAGGTTTGCTAAAACTTCCAACTCCCACCTTAGCCTATTCGTCCAGTTCAAGTGGCCTGCCTTGCCTGAGACCTACCTGTTCTGAGCCTCTGGTCTTGTCCTGGCTCCGCAGCCCCCTGCGGTAGGGAGTAGGAGAAGGTGAGGGCGAGGTGGGAGTCTTCCTGTCCCCCTGGGCCTCGGGTGCAGGCAGGGGTGTAGATGACGTCGGGGTGGTGGGGGACTTTGGGACGTCTCCCTCTACCTCTTTTCCCGTTCCCTCCATCTGGTGGAAGTTCCACAGACCCACTTTGCGCATGCAGAAGGAGCAGGTGAGGAGGGGTAGGCTCGTGGCGTGCAGAGCTGGGCTGCAAAAACAGCAAGAGGAGAAGGTGGAAACAAACCTATTAATATAACATGAATACAGAGGGGGAAAAAAAGAAAAGAAAAAAGAGTTGAGTTAATATGCTAAGCTGCTTTTTGCTTTCCAAAATTAAAAGTTAAGACAATAAAATGTTTTAACTTTCCTACATGGAGATGCCAATTCAATAAAGGCTTGTAAGTGCCACAATCTGGTAAGAGTGACCTGGTATTTTTCTAATGTTACAATGTTTCATCTCTACATTTTTTTGTCAATAAAAAGGAGATTGTGAGCCTTGTCTAACCTTCCAGTCCAGCCACAGAGGGCCACGATGCAGGCAGCCACCTGGACAGCCAGGGCATCAGAGGTGGACTTCAGAGGGGACCTGCCCTGCTTCTTCTGTTCATCCTCAATCAACTGCAGTAGAGTGCTAATCACATCCTCCGTCAAAGACTGCAGGGAAACAAAGTGGTGAGATGGGAGGGATTGTCTTTGTGCAAAGCATAATGGATCGTAATGCAAGAAGCCATGTGGGGAAAAAGCTGAACTGCATTCCCAAACCAAGGGTTCATAGATAGACCTCCACAAGGGGAAGGGGCTAGTATCTGGACAGAGCCTGTCTTTCTATAGGTGATTCATTGTTGTGTAGGAAAATGGCTCCCCTCCCTCACCATGGTTTTAAGTTGTTCTGGCTTCATGGCAGGTAGCTGCTGCTCCAGGAGACAGGTGGTGTGAAAGCGCAGCAGGAAAGCACTGAGCAGCACTGATGGCTCGTTCGCCGGGACAAGCCAGAACCGGTCTAAAACGGCAATACAACATCACGGTCAGGTTCAGTAAGGTACAGAAATGTTAAAAATGACTGTTTCTTATTGGACAAGTCCAGGTAGTCCCTCCCTGTTTCAGTACATCCATACAATTTCTTCCTTTTATTGCCTAAATGTACCCACCTCCAATCAACAAGAGGATTAATTCATTCAAGTTTTGCATTACCTGGGCATGGAAAGTCTGGCCATGGACAAAACTTCTCATGCTGTGTCTCTAGTTGTCTAGTTATCTCTGCTATCCGGGAATCATCTATGGAGAGGAAAGAAGTAGGGGCAAGTATTTAGCTACAAATTAATGACAACATTGTGTTTTAAACAATAACAAAAACAAAGGCTTTTGCAACAATGGTTGAAAGTTCAGCAGAGGGTGTGAAACCAGTTGCTCTGCTCACATTTCTGGAAGTCCAGGGTTGGTTGTAGTGATGCACAGAGGAAAGCCTGGCAACTTGAACATTTCAACATGTCACAGCCCACGTTGATCCAGCCATAGCTGGCACACTTCAGGGGGGAGAGAGTCCGGGGCTTTCCTGCCCATCTCAGACAGTGCTCCCGCTAAGGAAACTTTTTCACACAGGAAGTTTACACAGCACACTAGATATTATCATAATGAGCATCATGATTAAATAAATGTGAAAAGTTATTTTCTTGATGAAAAATGTGAAAAGGGGAATGTAGGCAATGTTATTAGTGTGTAAAAGACAACAAAGGGTGTGCTGGACAACTACAAATACACCTCCCCTGTCTTCAACCAAGATCTCAGCCATCACTGCCTCATTGCCTGTATCCGCTACGGAGCCGCAGTCAAATGACCACCCCTCATCACTGTCAAACGTTCCCTAAAACACTTCTGTGAGCAGGCCTTTCTAATCGACCTGGCCCGGGTATCCTGGAAGGACATTGACCTCATCCCGTCAGTTGAGGATGCCTGGTCATTCTTTAAAAGTAACTTCCTCACCATTTTAGATAAGCATGCTCCGTTCAAAAAATGCAGAACCAAGAACAGATATAGCCCTTGGTTCACTCCAGACCTGACTGCCCTCGACCAGCACAAAAACATCCTGTGGCGGGCTGCAATAGCATTGAATAGTCCCGCGATATGCAACTGTTCAGGGAAGTCAGGAACCAATACACGCAGTCAGTCAGGAAAGCCATGGCCAGCTTCTTCAGGCAGAAGTTTGCATCCTGTAGCTCCGACTCCAAAAAGTTCTGGGACACTGTGAAGTCCATGGAGAACAAGAGCACCTCCTCCCA
Organism: Oncorhynchus keta; assembly: GCF_023373465.1. NCBI lineage: Eukaryota > Metazoa > Chordata > Actinopteri > Salmoniformes > Salmonidae > Oncorhynchus > Oncorhynchus keta. The sequence goes on along the minus strand of NW_026287684.1, from coordinate 309,001 downwards.
GCTGCCCACTAGGTAACTGAGGCAAGGTAACACGGTCACCACGATAAACCCATGATTATCGAAAACTTCAACAAGCATTTCTCAACGGCTGGCCATGCCTTCCGCCTGGCTACTCCAACCTCGGCAAACAGCTCCCCCCCGCAGCTACTCGCCCAAGCCTCTCCAGGTTCTCCTTTACCCAAATCCAGATAGCAGATGTTCTGAAAGAGCTGCAAAACCTGGACCCGTAAAAATCAGCTGGGCGTGACAATCTCGACCCTCTTTTCTGAAACTATCCGCCGCCATTGTCGCAACCCCTATTACCAGCCTGTTCAACCTCTCTTTCATATCGTCTGAGATCCCCAAGGATTGGAAAGCTGCCGCAGTCATCCCCCTCATCAAAGGGGGAGACACCCTGGACCCAAACTGTTACAGACTTATATCAATCCTGCCCTGCCTATCTAAGGTCTTCGAAAGCCAAGTCAACAAACAGGTTACTGACCATCTCGAATCCCACCGTACCTTCTCCGCTGTGCAATCTGGTTTCCGAGCCGGTCACGGGTGCACCTCAGCCACGCTCAAGGTACTAAACGATATCATAACCACCATCCATAAAAGACAGTACTGTGCAGCCGTCTTCATCGACCTTGACAAGGCTTTCGACTCTGTCAATCACCATATTCTTATCGGCAGACTCAGTAGCCTCGGTTTTTCGGATGACTGCCTTGCCTGGTTCACCAATTACTTTGCAGACAGAGTTCAGTGTGTCAAATCGGAGGGCATGCTATCCGGTCCTCTGGCAGTCTCTATGGGGGTGCCACAGGGTTCAATTCTCGGACCGACTCTTTTCTCTGTATATATCAATGATGTTGCTCTTGCTGCGGGCGATTCCCTGATCCACCTCTACGCAGACGACACCATTCTATATACTTCCGGCCCGTTCTTGGACACTGTGCTATCTAACCTCCAAACGAGCTTCAATGCCATACAACACTCCTTCCGTGGCCTCCAACTGCTCTTAAACGCTAGTAAAACCAAATGCATGCTTTTCAACCGTTCGCTGCCTGCACCCGCACGCCTGACCAGCATCACCACCCTGGATGGTTCCGACCTTGAATATGTGGACATCTATAAGTACCTAGGTGTCTGGCTTTCTGTAAACTCTCCTTCCAGACTCATATCAAACATCTCCAATCGAAAATCAAATCAAGAGTCGGCTTTCTATTCCGCAACAAAGCCTCCTTCACTCACGCCGCCAAACTTACCCTAGTAAAACTATCCTACCAATCCTCGACTTCGGCGATGTCATCTACAAAATTGCTTCCAACACTCTACTCAGCAAACTGGATGCAGTTTATCACAGTGCTATCCATTTTGTCACTAAAGCACCTTATACTACCCACCACTGCGACCTGTATGCTCTAGTAGGCTGGCCCTCGCTACATATTCGTCGCCAGACCCACTGGCTCCAGGTCATCTACAAGTCCATGCTAGGTAAAGCTCCGCCTTATCTCAGTTCACTGGTCACGATGGCAACACCCACCCGTAACACGCGCTCCAGCAGGTGTATCTCACCGATCATCCCTAAAGCCAACACCTCATTTGGCCGCCTTTCATTCCAGTTCTCTGCTGCCTGTGACTGGAACGAATTGCAAAATTTGCTGAAGTTGGAGACTTTTATCTCCCTCACCAACTTCAAACATCTGCTATCTGAGCAGCTAACCGATCGCTGCCGCTGTACATAGTCTATCGGTAAATAGCCCACCCATTTTTACCTACCTCATCCCCATACTGTTTTTATTTATTTTATTTTATGCTCTTTTGCACACCAAAACCTCTACCTGTACATGATCATCTGATAATTTATCACTCCAGTGTTAATCTGCAATATTGTAAATATTTGTCTACCTCCTCATGCCTTTTGCACACAATGTATATAGACTATTTTTTTTCTACTGTGTTATTGACTTGTTAATTGTTTACTCCATGTGTAACTCTGTGTTGTCTGTTCACACTGCTATGCTTTATCTTGGCCAGGTCGCAGTTGCAAATGAGAACATGTTCTCAACTAGCCTACCTGGTTAAATAAAGGTGAAATAAAAAATTTTTAAAACAGTACTACTCAAAAGGTTATTCACACAACTCTTTGGCAGTATAACATGTAATGTCGCAGCGTGGATGCAGAAAGGATATAGAGTAGGACTCCACTCTTGTGAAAAAGGCTTCTTTGTTAGACGCTTCACAAGGAACTTGACTGTTGCCGTTTGGTGCCACCTTATCCAGCTCCCCCTGAACACTGAAATTCACAAGAAGAAAACACATTTCACAGAAGGAATTTGCATTAGCTATAAGTTATAGGGCTAAACAAACATTCATCAAATACAACAATTCGTATAGGGTACTTTAAAAATGTTCCGTATGATATTCTGTGTCGTGCACGCTCACAAGTTGGCAACATCTCATGTACACAGTGTACCAACCATAGAATTAGGAATTAGAATACTAAAATGGTCATGGACCTTCTTATGATGGATAAAGGTCAACCATGGTTTTGTAAATACTGTCATAACATAGTGTAAATTATAAACTGGGTGGTTCGAGCCCTGAATGCTGATTGGCTGAAAGCCGTGGTAAATACCATGGGAATGACAAAACATTTATTTTGGGGTTGTGATATATGGCCAATATACCATGGCTAAGGGCTGTGTCCTAGCGCTCCGCGTATCGTTGTACGTAAGAACAGCCCTTAGCCATGGTATATTGGCCATATAAACTCAGTAAAAAAAGAAATGTCCCCTTTTCAGGAACCGGTCTTTCAAATATAATTCATAAATATCCAAATAACTTCACAGATCGTCTTTGTAAAAGGTTTAAACACTGTTTCCCATGCTTGTTCAATGAACCATAAACAATTAATGAACATGCACCTGTGGAACGGTCGTTAAGACACAAACAGCTTAGAGACGGTAGGCAATTAAAGTGACAGCTATGAACATTTAGGACACTAAAGAGGCCTTTCTATTGACTCTGAAAAACAGAAAAAGAAAGATGCCCAGGTTCCCTGATCGTGAACGTGCCTTAGGCATGCTGCAAGGAGACATGAGGACTGCAGATGTGGCCAGGGCAATACATTGCAATGTCCGTACTGTGAGACACCTAAGACAGCGCTACAGAGAGACAGGACAGACAGCTGATGGTCCTCGCAGTGGCAGACCACGTGTAACAACACCTGCACAGGATCGGTACATCCGAACATCACACCTACGGGACAAGTACAGGATGGCAACAACAACTGCCCGAGTTACACCAGGAATGCAGAATCCCTCCATCAGTGCTCAGACTGTTCCCAATAGGCTGAGAGAGGCTGGACTGGGGGCTTGTAGGCCTGTTGTAAAGGCAGGTTCTCACCTGACATCACCAGCAACAACGTCGCCTATGGGCACAAACCCACCATCGCAGGACCGGAAAAAGGTGCTCTTCACTGACGAGTCGCGTTTTGTCTCACCAGGGGTGATGGTCGGATTCGTGTTTATCGTCAAAGGAATGAGCGTTACACTGAGGCCTGTACTCTGGAGAGGGATCGATTTGAAGGTGGAGGGTCCGTCATGGTCTGGGGCGGTGTGAGCTTGTTGTCATTGCATGCAGTCTCAACGCTGTGCATTACAGGGAAGACATCCTCCTCCCTCATGTGGTACCCTTCCTGCAGGCTCATCCAAACATGACCCTCCAGCATGACAATGCCACCAGCCATACTGCTTGTTCTGTGCATGATTTCCTGCAAGACAGGAATGTCAGTGTTCTGCCATGGCCAGTGAAGAGCCCGGATCTCAATCCCATTGAGCACGTCTGGGACCTGTTGGATCGGAAGGTGAGGGCTAGAGCCATTCCCCCCAACTTGCAGGTGCCTTGGTGGAAGAGTGGGGTAACATCTCACAGCAAGAACTGGCAAATCTGGTCCAGTCCATGAGGAGGAGATGCACTGCAGTACTTAATGCAGCTGGTGGCCACACCAGATACAGACTATTTCTTTTGATTTGGACCCCCTTTGTTCAGGGACACATTCATTTATGTTAGTCACATGTCTGTGGAACTTGTCTAGTTTGTCAGTTGTTATGTCTATGCAAATATTTACACATGTTAAGTTTGCTGAAAATAAACTCAGTTGACAGTAAGAGGACGCTCCTTTTTTTGCTTCGTTTACCATACCCCCTCATGCCTTATTGCTTAATTATACCATGGCATCATTGAAAACTTGTTTCTAATTGGCTTAAACGGCATTATTTCCTTATAATGTACAGTATATTTGTATGGTAGAATTCAATGGCCATAGGTCATGTTTACATGTTTTGTTTGAGCTGCTTTTGAAAGCAAAAGTCAACTTGAAAACAGTATTGGTATTGTTGAATTTGATTTTCATAATAGCAAGCTAGGACTGATGGTTTGGTTAGCTAAACTAGAAAGTCTGTCTGTTTCGTGTCGTGGAAATTCTAACCAATTAGGAGAGACTGTTATTTCTTCAAACAATTATACCTTAATATCGATTCATTTTTGCAATAATGGAGCTGGTCAACGACCACCCAGAAGAGTCCGAATAATACACAAATGCAAGGGGTTTATATAGAAACCCCAAAACTGCTTAGTCATGGTTGGTTCCACCCATCCCCAGCAGCCCGGGGCATCATAAGCTACCTTATTATCCTCTTGTGCCTATGTGTATTGGTAGTGTGAGATCATAGAGCACAAACAAGTGATAACAGCAGTTACGTTTCTCCTTTCAGTTCAAGCTAGCCTCTGTTCTCTTCATATCTCCACACAGCTGTGCCCTTGGAAGATAGTAAAAGAAAAGGATAGACTCAAGAACTGTGGTCACTCTTGTCTTATGCTGTGTGACCAAGTTACTCAGAAGCAAAGCTAACAGGTTATTCTGTCCCTCAAGTTCTCTCTATCCCGTAGTCTCAAAGAACGTCCTTGACTACACACCTAAACCAGCTGAGGGGAGTGAATGTGTAAGAGAGGAGCCAACCCTCTACAGAAGCACAGCATTAGTCATGAATATCTCTCACTATTTGTTAAGCATATAGTTGTTAACTATTAGTATTAAACAAATCAGGTAAATACGTAATTTCTCTCACATTGGTTACCACGGAAACTATTGTAGCTATCTAGTAAACTTGCTAGCTACTTCAGTGGATGATTAACACATGTCTAGTGGCAAATGTGTTAATTATAGCCATGGTAAATAAGGGATAATCAACTCGGGGCTGTATGCGTTCTCTGGAAAATAATGCCACTCCGCTAGCACATCGTTAAACACACCTTCCACATCCTTTATTATTTTCAGTAGAAAATATAGCCCCTTGTTGATCATCCCTTTCATAATGTGTTTATCTGCACTGTACGTTTGTTAGCAAGCTAGCCAGATAGTTTTAGAGGTATGATACCATAAATTGTTTTAATTAACTGCCAATATGCCAACATTCCATTCAAACAATGCAGTCAATCCACAGCCAGACACTGGCTGACATCGTTGATGATAGGACTTAGACAAGTTTTAAATGCAACAAGCACTGATATTGTATCATAACATAGCACTCACATCTTTCCAAGAAAACAAACAATTAGATATTTATGGTCTGTTTACATATATTTTAGAGGACATTTATACAGAACATTGGTATAAAACCTGTATAAACTATTACATGATGTGACAATATTTTAGGTTGAGAACAATTACACAATTTCTGATGTAACACATACCTTACTTTTATTTTCCTGCGTAAGTAAAATTAGGACTATGCCTCTACTGCAGTTCATTCCAATTACACTGGTTTGGATTTCTCCCTGACCAATATGGATGCCACTTTCACCTCATGCTGGTACTTCGAGGGTTATGACATAAGCCACTCCAGTAATTTGATAGTTACAAACCCTAATTTATAAACACACATGTGGACCCATGTGAGCAATCAAATATGGTATTAAAAAAACATAACCAAGTTCATACGCGAAGACATTGTATGTTACTACAGTGGCGCATGCAGCAGCTACTATGAAAACAATACTGCAATTAAATGTCTTGATCATTTGTGACTATTGTTTACATTGCATATATGATTGACCGTGTACGTAACATAGCCAGCTATAATGGCTAGACAATATTGTAAAATAATAAAAAAACACAAATTAGCTGTCGAGTAAGAAAGGCATTAAAAAAAAACTCTCGATAAAGTGTGCATCTTGCTTGCTAATTTAATGCAACATGTGGAAACTAGATCCGTAACTGGGTATCTAGTTAGCTAGCCAGCCACAGTAAGCTAGCTAGCAAACTAGCTAACTAGTTAACGTTAGGTCCCTAAAAAATTGCATTCGTTAATTCTCCAAAAACGTACCCAGTTGATCTGTTTTCATCCGACAACACACCTGCGTTGAGAAGTTCACGAACTTTCTCTGGAGTTGCTAAAACAGATTTTAATTGTCTGTTAGGAGAATTGTCAAGACGATTTCCACGACTGCCAAGGGCCGCCATGATCGGTCGGTGCTAGATGCTAAATCTTCCCCCCTGAAAGAGGAACGCTATCTGTTCCGCTTGGGATAATGCCCTGCTTAGATTTCAACTCACGTGGCCAATGTTTACAAGTCCATATAAAATATATTATATTCTTCTAAATGTACCTTTGCTGTAGGCTACTGTCAAAATCCATACAAAGTCCATACACTGTAATCGTTATACTGTTTAACTATTTCCTTGTGAAGTCCTTTGCCTTGGTGGTTAAATTATGAAATTCTTAAAGGGAGAATCCGCTCAAAAAATGTATCTTTCAGTATTTTTTTTCACTAGTCCACTGTTGATACAGTTCCAAAATGTTTTGCATGTCAGCAGTCAAGTTTTCAAGATATTGGACTTGAGGGAAAATGTTGTTGTCTGAAGAGATAGCAATGAATTATACACATCCCTCCAGGTGACTGTGATACAGTCCTCTTCAGACCAATTGGCAGTACGCCCAGAACATTGTTTTGGGAACCAAAATCAGTATCTCAGTTTCAAGGTCCCAGCTTTAAGAGAAGAAGCCTCATGAGGTGTCAGTCAGTCACGTGCAGCAAACAACATGAATGATAAATAATGAATCATGTAAATCATGCTTATATGACTTGTTTGTGTAGCAGTATAAGAGGACTGAAATGGAACACCCTATTCAGAGTTTTCATCAAGCTTGGATTGATTTTGTGAACCTCTCTGGCCATTATAATAAAGATTGATTTGTTTACATTGAGTTTGAGTCCTTAGTGGTGAATTTCCATGACAATCCTGGCGTCATGAACAGGATGTTTGATCTCCTCGACGTGATCCTTCGGTGAAGGTCTGAGAGGGAACACCGGTGGCACATTCTTGGGAAGGTGTAACGGGAAATTCCCGTCTCACTAAAAGAGGGTGAGGACCCACCCGTAACAGACCTCCACTGTGGGACGCGTCTGGGAGGAAACACAACATCTACGAAACCTAGAAGGACAACTGAACTGATTTCACAAGTCAATTTAAATGAATGTGTTGAAGAAGAAAAAAAAATACAACAATAAAACCAAACATAAAAATGAAGAAAGGTAACATCGTCTTTTTATTTTTTAACAAGACAAGTCAGTTAATAACAAATTCTTAGTTACAATGCCAGCCTACCCCAGTCAAACCTTAACCCGGAAGAGGCTGGGCCAATTGTGCACCACCCTATGGGACTCCCAATCACGGCCGGTTGTGATACAGCCTGGAATTGAACCAGGATCTGTGGTGACGCCTCTAGTACTGAGATGCAGTGTCTTAGACCGCTGTGCCACTCAGGAGCCCAAAAGTCTTAAGAGAACGCTATAACTAGTCTTAGGAGAAGGCTAGAGTGAGGGAAGGAAAAGCCCCACTGACAATTGTCTTTAGGCATTTATGGGACGTGTCTAAAGGTCTGAGAATCAATGATAATAGCACAAGGTGTTATTGAGCACGAGGTGCTATTTTATATGTATAGGAAGTAGCGGCAAGAGAACCGTTGAAGATACATATGTATGCATAGGAAATAACAACAAGACAATCGTTGAAGATGCATAAGGAGTAATAAGGGAGATTACTGAATGTGTTTGGGAATAGTACTGAGTGAATGTGGATGTGAGTATTGTGTGATTGACTAATTAACTGAACAGGGGTTTAGCCCCGGTGTGAGAGTTGTGTGAGTGTGGGATGGTGTGATAAACTGAAAGAGTTCAACAAAGGATTTAATATGGTGAATGTGAAATAGTAAGAGTAGGATGGAGGATCCATGCTGGGAAACAAAAGGGCTGTGTAGTGCAATGGATAAAACATTTGTTAAGGGGGTACTGACCTGTTGTATTCGGCACACATGACAAATAAAGTTTGATTTGATTTGATTGGAACCAAACATAAGACTGGACCAGATGGACAGATGGAGATTTCTGTGAGAGGCCAACTTGATGAGAAAGAAGGAGAAGAAGCCTGGCTGGCCTTTCTCAGAGGGCAACTATTTCATGGGGCCCCCTTGTATCCGCCACTGCCAAATCCTCCACCAGCAGTGTAGCATTTCGCTACACTCGCATTAACATCTGCTAACCATGTGTATGTGACAAATAAAATTTGATTTGACGGAGATGGTGGCCTCCCACCCCCACTTAACCAATTCTTGTAGATCAATGATTGGCTAAAAGATATACCTGAAGAACTGTGGGCTAAATCAAAGACCGACATTGCACGCATGAAAGGAGCTGCGCAAGTTGTGCTTATTCCAAAAAGCATCCACAGACCTTACAAAGCTCAGTACCCTTTTTTTACAAAGCCAAAAAGGTCATCAAATCAAATCAAATTGTATTTGTCACATGCGCCGAATACAACAGTGAAATGATTACTTACAAGCACTTAACCAACAATTCAGTTTTAAGAAAATACCCCCAAAAATTGACATATAAAAGTAACAAATAATTAAAGAGCAGCAATAAAATAACAATAGCGAGGATATATGCAGGGGTTAACGGTACAGAGTCAATGTGTGGGGGCACCGGTTAGTTGAGGTAATATGTACAGGTAGGTAGAGTTATCAAAGTGACTATGCATCGATAATAACAGAGAGTAGCAGCAGCGCAGATGGGGTGGGGCTATGCAAATAGTCTGGGTAGTCATTCCCATTCATAGTGCGCTTGTTGAAAGAGGCGCTCTGGTTCTCTGCCCGAATTCGCCATGTAACAGAACAATTTTCCCTGTTAGGAAACAATCTGGTGATTATCGTGTTGTGCAAGACCTTAGAATAGTAAATGATGCTGTAGATGCTAGAGCACCCCTGATGCTTAACACTGTTTATCCCAGGTGCCTCCATGTAGTTGCTGTTTTTCAGTAATTGATTTAGCTAATGCTTTCTTTCTTTTCTCTTCTCTTCTTTTGTTGCTCCTGGAGGGAGTATTTTGGTTCAGTATGTTGACCGTTTTTTGGTTTGCTCACAATCAGAAGAATTATGTCACAAGGTCGCTCTGTCATTGTTGATTTTTTTTTGCAGAAAATTGTCATAAGGTTTCCCCCAGTAAGATGCAATTATGCCGAAGCTCCGTTAAATATTTGGGTCATGAGTCATGACATAACTTCTGATGGTCGCGCCCTCTCCAAAGATAGATATTTGGTCATGAGTCATGACATTACTTCTCAAGGTCGCGCCCTCTCCAAAGATAGATATTTGGTCATGAGTCATGACATTATTTCTGAGGGTCGCGCCCTCTCCAAAGCCTTAACCTGTTATGCCCTCTCCAAAGCCTTAACCTGTTATGCCCTCTCCAAAGCCTTAACCTGTTATGCCCTCTCCAAAGATACAGTACCAGGCAAGAGTTTGGACACACCTACTCATTCCAGTTTTTTTATGTTGGTGGATACGGGTGCTACTACCTCCACTTTTGGTAAAGGTACAAGACCCTAACCAATAAAGCTATAATGTCACAACTCCTACCGTAGGTGGCTCCCCTTCCTGTTCGGGTGGCGGTCGTCGTCACCGGCCTACTAGCTGCCACTGATCCCTTGTTTCCCCTTTTCTGTGTATTGGTTTCACCTGTGTTTAGTTTAGGCTGATTGGTTGGGCTTTATTTACCAGCCGGCACACCTGCTGGTTGTGCGGGATTATTTCGATGTAAATCAAATCAAATCAAATCAACATTTATTTGTCACATACACATGGTTAGCAGATGTTAATGCGAGTGTAGCGAAATGCTTGTGCTTCTAGTTCCGACAATGCAGTAATAACCAACAAGTAATCTAACTAACAATTCCAAAACTACTGTCTTATACACAGTGTGAGGGGATAAAGAATATGTACATAAAGATATATGAATGAGTGATGGTACAGAGCAGCATAGGCAAGATACAGTAGATGGTATCGAGTACAGTATATACATATGAGATGAGTATGTAAACAAAGTGGTATAGTTAAAGTGGCTAGTGATACATGTATTACATAAGGATGCAGTAGATGATATAGAGTATAGTATATACGTATGCATATGAGATGAATAATGTAGGGTATGTAACATTATATTAGGTAGCATTGTTTAAAGTGGCTAGTGATATATTTTACATCATTTCCCATGCATGTGTACACGGCTGTATGTCACGGTTGTCAGTGTGTTGGGGTTTTTGCTGGACTGTTTAAGTCCCCCGTGTTTGGGGCATTTGTTTTGGTTGGCATCTGTTCACCGTTGTGGTGCATTAAAAGTAAGCGCTGCCCTGAACTCTCTGCTTCCTGCGCCTGACTTCTTCCCCACTACACCCCGGGTGTAACGGTCTTCTTCCTCCTCTGACGAGGAGCCCTGACTATACTAAAACAAAGACAAAACTAAGGTCAGAACGTGACACCGGGCGTTACATATAAACACTTCTGGGATTTCCTCCACCCCAATAATACATTGTGAAACAAAACCTTTGCCCCATTCCATAGGATCAATGAATGTTGAAAATGATTTTCTGTATTCACCCACCCAACCGTAACTTGTTAGGTAGAGACTTGTTAACTAAACTTAATGCTACAGTTTATTGTACCCCAGATAGAGTTTTCGTTGATGTCCCAAAATATCAGATATTAAACCAATGAGTAAGCAGGCAAATTGAGGAGAGGGCACTCCCAGGAGGAGTGATGGTCTGACACTGCCTCCCAGTCTATTTTGTCTCAGATGCCAGAAACCTTATGGACAGAATATTCCAATGACAGTGGACTGTTGATCCCAGAAAGAAACTCTAGTCTAGATAGCTACTTAAAAAAGGAAGCTCTCTCCGAAGTTTATTGCTCCCCTTCTGAATTGGCCAATGTAGTTTATCATTTTGGCGCATTACATATGAATCTCAAAATAATAGACATTTAATGAGTGTGAAGCAGAAAGTGAATATCCAACAGAAATTGGTAATAAATATTAAGAGTAGACTTAAATGCAAACACTGCCTTCCAATAAGGAAAAAGTTATCATGTTTGTTTTGTTTGTTTTGAAACCTTACAGTGGCGGTGAAAGCAGAACACAGTTTGATAGTGATCCGTGTGCATTAGCAGTAGTGATTGAGAGGGTCTATCCTATTGGGAAGAAAGGGAGGGTCCTAGTTGAAGGAAACAGATATGGAGACTAGTGAAAGTAACAAAGCGAATGGTAATATTAGTGGCTTTCAAATAGCCCTCTGATAAGGCAATATCTTAGTAATTTGAAGGAGTAAATGTTTCAATACAAGGTCACATGATGAACAGAGGGATTGAGCCTTGGGACTAATATAATATTAGAGGCTGCCATTTGGTGTTTTGTTGAAAGATAAGCTTCCTGTGGACCAATAGATAAGCCACCTGTGAAAGTGAACGGTACTCACTGAAAACAGGCTGTATTGACACAGTGGTCAAATTTGGGACAGAGGTATGAATAATTGAATAAGATACGTATTTGACAACATTCTATTATTATTACTCAATTCGATAGTTTGAATATACCAGTGATTTAAGTAAGAAGGTAATGTCATCTAAAACAATCATCTGTTTCCATGACGTGGAACACTGTCCAGAATTGGAGTAAATCCAAGTAAATGTTTTAGTTCCGAATACTGAGCTGATAAGTCAGCACCAACTTTTTGAAGGCCCTAGCAGATTTTCTAAAAAACAGGTTTTATATTTTGATGTCACAGGAAGTAAATAAGGGATACCTAGGATAGGATAAGTAGGATAAGTAATCCTTCTCACCCCCCCCCCCCTAAAAGATTTAGATGCACTATTGTAAAGTGGCTGTTCCACTGGATGTCATAAGGTGAATGCACCAATTTGTAAGTCGCTCTGGATAAGAGCGTCTGCTAAATGACTTAAATGTAAATGTAAATGTAAATACAGAACAGGTCAATGCAACCCAATTGTGGTAAGAGCTTGGAAACAATCTGAGTCTACAGATCCCTTGTGTATGTGTGTGTTTTTTAGATTGTACAACCCAGAGTGAAGGGTTTGAAGGTATGAAGTGTTTGGTATAATGTGTTGATTTCACTTACTTTAATAGAAGAATAGAACCTCCTTTGATAGCTTAAAATTGAACGATGATTATCACAGTGTAAAAAGGAGGGAAAGTGAGGGAAAGTGTTGTTGTCTGAAGAGATAGCATTGAATTGTACACAGAATCTCCTCTCCCTTTATCTTGGTTCATGCAGTTGACTGTGACCTCTTCCTCAGACCAATTGTCAGGACGTCGAGAACATTGTTCTGGGAACCAAAAGTACTATCTCAGTTTCAAGGTCCCAGGTTTGGAAGAAGAAGCCTTGTGAGGTGTCAGTCAGTCACATGCAGGAACCAACGTTTTAATGATGAATAATGAATAATGTCAATCATGCTTATTTGACTTGTTTGAGTAGCAGTATAAGAGTACTGAAAGGGAATGCCCTCCTCAGAGATTTCATCAAGCTTGGACACTCAACGTCAACAAAACTGAGGATATGATTGTGGACTTCAGGAAACAGCAGAGGGAACACCCCCCTATCCACATCGATGGAACAGTAGTGGAGAGGGTAGTAAGTTTTAAGTTCCTCGGCGTACACATCACAGACAAACTGAATTGGTCCACCCACACAGACAGCATCGTGAAGAAGGCGCAGCAGCGCCTCTTCAACCTCAGGAGGCTGAAGAAATTTGGCTTGTCACCAAAAGCACTCACAAACTTCTACAGATGCACAATCAAGAGCATCCTGTCGGGCTGTATCACCGCCTGGTACGGCAACTGCTCCGCCCACAACCGTAAGGCTCTCCAGAGGGTAGTGAGGTCTGCACAACGCATCACCGGGGGCAAACTACCTGCCCTCCAGGACACCTACACCACCCGATGTCATAGGAAGGCCATAAAGATCATCAAGGACAACAACCACCCGAGCCACTGCCTGTTCACCCCGCTATCGTCCAGAAGGCGAGGTCAGTACAGGTGCATCAAAGCTGGGACCGAGAGACTGAAAAACAGCTTCTATCTCAAGGCCATCAGACTGTTAAACAGCCACCACTAACATTGAGTGGCTGCTGCCAACACACTGACTCAACTCCAGCCACTTTAATAATGGGAATTGATGGGATTGATGTAAAATATATCACCAGCCACTTTAAACAATGCTACTTAATATAATGTTTACATACCCTACATTATTTATCTCATATGTATACGTATATACTATACTCTATATCATCTACTGCATCTTTATGTAATACATGTATCACTAGCCACTTTAAACTATGCCACTTTGTTTACATACTCATCTCATATGTATATACTGTACTCGATACCATCTACTGCATCTTGCCTATGCCACTCTGTACCATTACTCATTCATATATCTTTATGTACATATTCTTTATCCCTTTACACTTATGTGTATAAGGTAGTAGTTTTTGAATTGTTAGCTAGATTACTCGTTGGTCATTACTGCATTGTCGGAACTAGAAGCACAAGCATTTCGCTACACTCACATTAACATCTGCTAACCATGTGTATGTGACAAATACAATTTGATTTGATTTGATTTATACGGCCAATATACGACGGTTAAGGTATGTTCTTATGCACGACGCAACGCGGAGTGCCTGGATACAGCCCAAAGCCGTGGCATACTACTGTCACGCCCTGACCGTAGAGATCTTTTTATTCTCTATGTTTGGTTGGTCAGGGTGTGACTCGGGTGGGAAACTCTATGTTCTGTGTTTCTATGTTTTGGTATGGTTCTTAATCAGGGACAGCTGTCTATCGTTGTCTCTGATTGGGAATCATACTTAGGCAGCCTTTTTTCCTTTTGTATTTTGTGGGTAGTTGTCTTTGTTAGTGGCCTGTATAGCCATAGTAAGCGCTGTGGTTCTTGTTTTGTTGGTGCCATTTATAATAAAGTAAAATGTACGCTCACCACGCTGCACCTTGGTCCGGTCATTTCCACGATTTTGACGATGGCATTCGTGACAATTTAAGCTTGTTTCAGGGTCAGCTAGCCAAATCAAGGCTAGTGGAATCAACTGGTTGTGCACAGCACACAGAGTTTTGGCATCATCACCACACATCAGATGTTACAACCTGTGACAAGGCTGCACAACTGGCCATTCTCCTTACAGATTTGATTGTTTATTGACAGAAACAGTGTGAAATGAAGGGGACACAGAGAGAAATGAGATCAAAGTACGGGCCAGTAGGTGACGGGATTCTTAGCCACACATGGGTACCAGAGGCCAGTGGTTGACATGACCAGGGATATATCTGGCATCATCCATCCATAGATTTGTGGAGAAACATTAGCAGATAATGAACTCATCAATTTCCATTGCACTAAAGAATTTGAGATCACAGTTTTTTTAACCCTTATTTCACCAGTTAAGCTGACTGAAAACACATTCTCATCTACAGCAACAACCTGGGGAATAGTTACAGGGGAGAGGAAGGGGGACGAATGAGCCAATTGGAAGCAGTTCAGTTGTGTAAAGAAAAACAACCCATTTTGGCAAGAGCTGGAGTTCAATTCAAAGATTGTCTGGTACCATCTGATGGCCATAAGCAGGTTATCTACAACAGTGGCCTCATCAGGGTCCCTCTTCCACCTTACTGTCCGAAGACACTTTCAGCTGACATCATGACAGAGAGAAAGGAGACAGAGAAAATAAGACATAACACCAGCCCCAAGGACCATTGGGGTATGTTGTAGAATGCTGGCTGGCGAGTTATATGTACAATATGAGATTTAGGTTTGGGCGACATGGGCAGCCGCCCTTGGCGGCATCTCGTTGGGGGCGGCACGGGGTGGCCGCAAAAATTTGGATTGGTGACATTTACGCGATCGGTTTTCTATTGCTGATTTGCACGTTACGTCAATGATATCATGTCACCGTGTGGGACTGTGGGTCAATTAACCTTGTCGGAGTGGGCGTCCTGATTCAAGTTTGTGAGCTAGGCAGGCTACTGCCTGGGAAGGTCTACCACTCAGAAGTACGAGATGGGGAGGGGGCGGGGGTAGGTTGACCTCAGGTCTCCCCACTGGAAGCCCAAGTTAGTGCACCTCTAACTTTGTACAGTACTAATTCCATTAGTAAAATCAGTCACACTACGAAATGTTACCAAATAAACCACAATTCATTCATAGTTTCACAGACATATTGTTGTTGTTCCCCTCAGGGAGCCATATAAGCTAGAACCACAACTGGTTGTGGCTGAAACTCTGGCAATAAGCACAGCCATCCAGGACAGGGAGGGTAAGGAAGTCATTGCCATCCAATCAGTTAAATTACCCTGAGAAAGTGAACTGACAGATAGACGTTGTCTTCATATAATTTCATATTGTGGAATTTAAATGATCAACAGGCAATTGTTTAAAACATAAATGCTTCTTTCAATAAATAAAATGTATTTCCCTCTTGGTTATTTTCAGCTCAATCTTGTCTGGAAATCCAAGAGGGAATGTCCAACAGTTCTAGGATTTTATGACTATTGTCAGTGATGTGATTTTGCTTCATGAATTGATAGTGTCAATAAAGTGTTTTCGTCCCTGATGAATATTTTCAACCTCAACAATTTCATGTGGCCTAGGTATGAATAAATACATGTTCATTTGACTTTAAGCCTTGTTCTATTAACCAAGTCACAGTGACACATTATTAGTAATTGGGAATTCATGCTTAATCCATCATTATGCAACATATGCCAAACTTTTTGCATTAAATCCAAGTCATTTATGGACAATTAGAAAAATAGGACGATCTATGAACTATGCAAAGCGCTCAATTATGCACCCTGGTTTATTTTCAACATAGTATGTACCTTGCCCCGCCCACAATTTTGTCGTCACTAGTTATCACAGCCACAAAGTCAAACCCCGCCCATTACTTAAATGTATCTTCTCAAAATAGGATTTTAAACCTAACTCTAACCTTAACCACACTGCCAACCTTATGTCTAACCTTGGCCTTAAATTAAGACCAAAAAGCAAATGTTTGTTTTCATGAATATTTACGATGGCTGTGGTAACTAGTGGAAACCCAATAACTTTCCTACGCGATGCACATCAATAACAGGCTCTCTGATTGGTCAGGGACACCTGAACGGTGCATTTGTAAATGGCTTTCCTTGGGAATAATGTAACGTTTTATTTGTTGTAATGTATTATCAGCACCTTAAAGCATTTTGTCGCAATTTTGAGTAACATTTTGTTGATCGTCTTGGATCTGGGAAACGATGTCGGCCGCAGAAGGCAATCGCAGTTCGGAACAACTGAATAAATTCGAGAAACTGACAGTGAGGCCTCCAGTCAGAGTAGCAGGTCAGTCAAAAACAACATACTACTGTAGCATATCCAGCTAGCTAACGTTAGCCATATTACTAGAGACCTGTCCGCTGGTAACGTTACTGTTATGAAACCAATTCAATGAATATGATTGACAAAATCCGCTAATCTTGATTGCAGCGGTTAACTGGGTTTTTGTGCTATTGACATTGAAAGGCAAGATGTTTAACCAAATGTAACAATAGCGGCGACCTAGGTAGCTAACTAGTTAGCCTCTGTCTGAACCACTAACTGGCTAACGTTACCTAGGTAGGTAATTAGCTATCTATGTTTATTTTGGTTTGCTCAGAGAGCAATAAACCATGGAAACACCGTTTAAGAATAAAATATGAAAGTAAACAATCTCATATTAGCCTAATCTACTAACGTTATTAGCTGGATTGCAAATGTTTTAGCTGACTAACGTTAATTCTAGCTAATGTTATTTCACAGATGTAAGTTATTTGCGCTTCATGTTGTTGGCTGAACCCGAATCTGGCTTTACAGGAGACATCCATTAATAAGGCCATATTCTGGTTCAGTTGTTGGCTCTACAAATGTTTGATACATAACGTTCGCTAGACTGACATCACTATGATTATGGAAAGATGGTTGGTGGTCGACTCATCTGCAGAAATGCTCAACTCCAGGTGATCCTCCGTCCTTCCAAAAAAATATGTTTAGTAGAACCTGATTCATACATTTAACTTAAGCTATTGACCACGGTATTGATTGATTTACCGTATGCGAATGACCTCGACACTGACTCCAAACCACCAAGATGAGAGAGAATTATGGATGAGAAATTGATCATATTTCATTATACACATTATCACATTATTTTGGGCATTAGGCCTTCTATTGTTGGCAATACACAGGAATATAACAATGCTGTTTAATAATCACATATATACTGATGCCGGATGGATTTGTGTTTGTTACATCAAGGACTGCATCCGGAGCCCCAGGTACTGCAACCCTTGTTCATAGTAACATAGAGTTCGCCAGCTTGTAGTCTCAAATACCGGAAATCGGTTGCATCTGGTTCGTTCAGCAATTCCTATGGTGGGAGGGAATGGGGTTTTGGAATAAACACTGAAATTAAGGTCTGAAGTTAACACAGGTTTAGGATATATTATGTTTTTTCCCCATGTGAGATAATATCAGTCAATTCACAGGACCTTTATGAATTATGAAGACTATGTGCTTGTTTTGATTAAATAAATGCTTAAAGTGACATTAGCTAATGAAGATTATCACAAAACGTATAAGATCTCCTAAACCTGTGTTTACCACAGACCTTATTTTCTCTGTTTATCAATATAAATTCCCAATAGACTTTGGCTAATGAGCCATGGCAGAGTTAGTTCCTACAAAAAGACGCCATTACTATTGCTCTCTGTAGTTATAGTTGTCTGTGGCCTACTACTTAGCTGCTGTGCAAAATCCAGGCAATGCCTTGCTTCTTCTAAAATTATGTTGTGTGTGTGCACGAAGGACATGTGCTAATGAGAATGCATGCTGTGGAAAGAGGCTAGACTACATGCTGTGGAAAGAGGCTAGGCTACATGCTGTAGAAAGAGGTTAGGCTACATGCTGTAGAAAGAGGCTAGGCTACATGCTGTAGAAAGAGGCTAGGCTACATGCTGTAGAAAGAGGCTAGGCTACATGCTGTAGAAAGAGGCTAGGCTACATGCTGTAGAAAGAGGCTAGGCTACATGCTGTAGAAAGAGGCTAGGCTACATGCTGTAGAAAGAGGCTAGGCTACATGCTGTAGAAAGAGGCTAGGCTACATGCTGTAGAAAGAGGCTAGGCGACATGCATGCCATTGTACATGCACTCTTCTCTGTAACTCATGATCACTGAGCAGATGTAATCCTAGGCTGGTTTTCAGCGGCTGGTGAAATGTGCTACTGTACAGACACAGGAACACTTATAAATCGTATGTCCAGATAAGCTTATGTATGTTTCTTTCAATGCGTGGACATTGAGTGACATTGTAAAATGCCACCTAGCAACATAGAGAGGACACAAGTGCCTGGGCAATATAAAGCCAGGCTGTCAGACCAGCTCAAAAAGTTGAATGCATGGGGATGTTTTTAGGGCCTGGGAGAACAGAATGCGTGGGGATGTTTAGGGCCTGGGAGAACAGAATGCGTGGGGATGTTTAGGGCCTGGGAGAACAGAATGCGTGGGGATGTTTAGGGCCTGGGAGAACAGAATGCGTGGGGATGTTTAGGGCCTGGGAGAACAGAATGCGTGGGGATGTTTAGGGCCTGGGAGAACAGAATGCGTGGGGATGTTTAGGGCCTGGGAGAACAGAATGCGTGGGGATGTTTATGTTTTTAGGGCCTGGGAGAACAGAATGCGTGGGGATGTTTAGGGCCTGGGAGAACAGAATGCGTGGGGATGTTTAGGGCCTGGGAGAACAGAATGCGTGGGGATGTTTAGGGCCTGGGAGAACAGAATGCGTGGGGATGTTTAGGGCCTGGGAGAACAGAATGCGTGGGGATGTTTAGGGCCTGGGAGAACAGAATGCGTGGGGATGTTTAGGGCCTGGGAGAACAGAATGCGTGGGGATGTTTAGGGCCTGGGAGAACAGAATGCGTGGGGATGTTTAGGGCCTGGGAGAACAGAATGCGTGGGGATGTTTAGGGCCTGGGAGAACAGAATGCGTGGGGATGTTTAGGGCCTGGGAGAACAGAGTGCGTGGGGATGTTTAGGGCCTGGGAGAACAGAGTGCGTGGGGATGTTTAGGGCCTGGGAGAACAGAGTGCGTGGGGATGTTTAGGGCCTGGGAGAACAGAATGCGTGGGGATGTTTAGGGCCTGGGAGAACAGAATGCGTGGGGATGTTTAGGGCCTGGGAGAACAGAATGCGTGGGGATGTTTAGGGCCTGGGAGAACAGAGTGCGTGGGGATGTTTAGGGCCTGGGAGAACAGAATGCGTGGGGATGTTTAGGGCCTGGGAGAACAGAGTGCGTGGGGATGTTTAGGGCCTGGGAGAACAGAATGCGTGGGGATGTTTAGGGCCTGGGAGAACAGAATGCGTGGGGATGTTTAGGGCCTGGGAGAACAGAATGCGTGGGGATGTTTAGGGCCTGGGAGAACAGAGTGCGTGGGGATGTTTAGGGCCTGGGAGAACAGAATGCGTGGGGATGTTTAGGGCCTGGGAGAACAGAATGCGTGGGGATGTTTAGGGCCTGGGAGAACAGAGTGCGTGGGGATGTTTAGGGCCTGGGAGAACAACAGTGTGACAGGAACTGGGCCAATGGACAGTGACAGTGTGACTTTCCCCTGACCTAAGGTAGCCTAGGTCCTGTACTTCATTAAAGTATAGCATTTTTGTCTTCTAGTAGAGTGGATTTGATTATGCCTGCCCTACATTGAGACTGAAGATGAAGAATGACCTGTGCTCAAACCCATTTCTTATCTCGTCTAGACATTTTAGACCATTTCATTGATCATTAAGTGAACTCTCCACCCACCCGGTTCACCGGGCCATGAAACTCACCTTATGTTAGTGTCTTTTTGTCACCTTCCAGCACACACTCATTTTGTTGATTCTCTCTGACTGTCAGCTCAGTCAGTAGAGCATGGCACTTGCAACGCCAGGGTTGTGGGTTCAATTCCCACGGGGGACCAGTACTTACAAATATACCATAAATGTCTCTGGATAAGAGCGTCTGATAACTGATTTAGAATGTAAGAATCAGTGTGTTCTCTACGTGCCAGCTGCCAGTCTAATAGCTGACTACTCACCCTAATCCTTATGTGGCTGGCTACTGAATTGATGCATCCAAATGAGAATGACATTTTTTCATTATGTTGGCTACTTTAGATTTTTGGGAACACACTGGTATCAGCAGCAGTGTTGCAGGTTATGGACCAAATGCCCAGCCTAGGAATTAGGCTATTGGTGGTGAGCTCTGTGTTTTTACTGCGGAGAGGAAAGTCATGCAGCTGAAAGGTGAAGGTGGCAGGGCTCTTGTGATCTCTCTTGGTGGACTGTCACTGTGGAAAAGAGCGCCCCATAGGTGGGACCTTTTGAAAGTTGTGTTCCTAAGTCTGAGATGTTTTGTTTTCAGTGAATCTACACACACACACACACACACAGTTTGTTTTTCTATCCCTGTGGGGACCAAACATTTATTCCCATCAAAAATACGATTTTCTCTAACCCTAATTCTAACCCTTAAACTAAGCCTAAAATAGCCTTTGCCTTATTGGGGACCTGGGAAATGTCCCCACAAGGGAACATTTTCCTTGTTTTTCTATGGTTGTGGGGACAGGAGGATAGTAATACACACTCTATTATATTACTCAGTCTGCTCTGCTGTGTGCACCACCCTGGGATTTAAAAAGTACCATACCATCCTCTACCACGAGGATAGTAATACACTCTATTATATTACTGTCTGTTCTGCTGTGTGCATCACCCTGGGATTTAAAAAGTACCATACCATCCTCTACCATCCTCTACCTGCTCTGCTGTGTGCACCACCCTGGGATTTAGGGATAGTAATACATGCTCTATTATATTACTCAGTCTGCTCTGCTGTGTGCACCACCCTGGGATTTAAAAGTACCATACCATCCTCTACCACGAGGATAGTAATACACACTCTATTATATTACTCAGTCTGTTCTGCTGTGTGCACCACCCTGGGATTTAAAAGTACCATACCATCCTCTACCACGAGGATAGTAATACATGCTATTATATTACTGTCTGCTCTGCTGTGTGCATCACCCTGGGATTTAAAAAGTACCATACCATCCTCTACCACGAGGATAGTAATACACTCTATTATATTACAGTCTGCTCTGCTGTGTGCACCACCCTGGGATTTAAAAAGTACCATACCATCCTCTACCACGAGGATAGTAATACACACTCTATTATATTACTCAGTCTGCTCTGCTGTGTGCACCACCCTGGGATTTAAAAAGTACCATACCATCCTCTACCACGAGGATAGTAATACATGCTCTATTATATTACTCAGTCTGCTCTGCTGTGTGCACCACCCTGGGATTTAAAAAGTACCATACCATCCTCTACCACGAGGATAGTAATACACTCTATTATATTACAGTCTGTTCTGCTGTGTGCACCACCCTGGGATTTAAAAAGTACCATACCATCCTCTACCACGAGGATAGTAATACACTCTATTATATTACAGTCTGCTCTGCTGTGTGCACCACCCTGGGATTTAAACGAGGATAGTACCATACCATCCTCTACCACGAGGATAGTACCATACCATCCTCTACCACGAGGATATTACTCAGTCTGCTTACCCTGGGATTTAAAAGTACCATACCATCCTCAGTCTGCTCTGCTGTGTGCACCACCCTGGGATTTAAAAGTACCATACCATCCTCTACCACGAGGATAGTAATACACTCTATTATATTACTGTCTGCTCTGCTGTGTGCACCACCCTGGGATTTAAAAAGTACCATACCATCCTCTACCACGAGGATAGTAATACACTCTATTATATTACTGTCTGCTCTGCTGTGTGCACCACCCTGGGATTTAAAAAGTACCATACCATCCTCTACAAGGAGGATAGTAATACATGCTCTATTATATTACTCAGTCTGCTCTGCTGTGTGCACCACCCTGGGATTTAAAAAGTACCATACCATCCTCTACCACGAGGATAGTAATACACTCTATTATATTACTGTCTGCTCTGCTGTGTGCACCACCCTGGGATTTAAAAAGTACCATACCATCCTCTACCACGAGGATAGTAATACACTCTATTATATTACTCAGTCTGCTCTGCTGTGTGCACCACCCTGGGATTTAAAAAGTACCATACCATCCTCTACCACGAGGATAGTAATACACTCTATTATATTACTGTCTGCTCTGCTGTGTGCACCACCCTGGGATTTAAAAAGTACCATACCATCCTCTACCACGAGGATAGTAATACACTCTATTATATTACTGTCTGCTCTGCTGTGTGCACCACCCTGGGATTTAAAAAGTACCATACCATCCTCTACCACGAGGATAGTAATACACTCTATTATATTACTGTCTGCTCTGCTGTGTGCACCACCCTGGGATTTAAAAAGTACCATACCATCCTCTACAAGGAGGATAGTAATACATGCTCTATTATATTACTCAGTCTGCTCTGCTGTGTTTAAAAGCACCACCCTGGGATTTAAATTACTCAGTCTGCTCTGCTGTGTGCACCATTTACCATCCTCTACCACGAGGATAGTAATACACTCTATTATATTACTCAGTCTGCTCTGCTGTGTGCACCACCCTGGGATTTAAAAAGTACCATACCATCCTCTACCACGAGGATAGTAATACACTCTATTATATTACTCAGTCTGCTCTGCTGTGTGCACCACCCTGGGGTTTAAAAAGTACCATGATGCCAGCAAGACGCACCTACTTGCTTTATTAGTTTGACCAGGTATATTATACTGTAGTTGCTGTGCTTCTTTATCACAAATGTTCCACACAACTTCACTAGCTTAGTGCTTACACAATAGAAACCTCCGGAATCCCAGATTGCAACATGGAAGGACCTTGCTCAGACAGCTTAGGCTAGTCCTCAACTAGTGGGTTTTCAAAATTCCAGAAATCCTGGTTTGAGAAATCCAGATATCCTGCTTATTCCATTCTGATTCCGGTCGTCTTCCAACTAATATTTTTTGGTAAGTTTACCGGAATCTTGCAGCTCTATCAACTAGTCAAACTGTCCTGTTTTACATCTTCTAGTTGGAACAGTTTATATTTTTTGATCAACGGTTATTATCATGGCAGCATGATGAACCAATGAAGATTAACACAGGACTGATGAAGGATGGCCAACTAGGCTATGTGTGATTCCTGGAGTAGTAGCCCGCTGTAGCTTAACATCTCTCTCCACCTTGACCCTTACTGTCATCCTCCTCCTAATACCTCTACCACTCTGTACCACCCCACAGGTCTCCATATGCCCCCAGCTCGGAGCGGGCATCGCTGCGTGGCAGACAACACCAACCTGTACGTGTTCGGGGGGTACAACCCGGACTATGATGAGTCGGGCGGCCAGGAGAACGAGGACTACCCGCTGTTCAGGGAGCTGTGGAGGTACCACTTTGCCACGGGCACCTGGCAGCAGATCCGTACAGAGGGCTACATGCCCACCGAGCTGGCCTCCATGTCAGGTAAGGGAACCAGTAGGATTGTTTATTTCAGGTATGGAATTTAAAGGGACACTACAGTGAAAATGATCTTTTAGCCTATCGTCTCCCTTGATGTATTATCTTCAGCTACCGAAGGGTATGTGTGTTCAGGGGTACTGAAGGGTATGTGTGTTCAGGGGTACTGAAGGGTATGTGTGTTCAGGGGTACTGAAGGGTATGTGTGTTCAGGGGTACTGAAGGGTATGTGTGTTCAGGGGTACTGAAGGGTATGTGTGTTCAGGGGTACTGAAGGGTATGTGTGTTCAGGGGTACTGAAGGGTATGTGTGTTCAGGGGTACTGAAGGGTATGTGTGTTCAGGGGTACTGAAGGGTATGTGTGTTCAGGGGTACTGAAGGGTATGTGTGTTCAGGGGTACTGAAGGGTATGTGTGTTCAGGGGTACTGAAGGGTATGTGTGTTCAGGGGTACCGAAGGGTATGTGTGTTCAGGGGTACCGAAGGGTATGTGTGTTCAGGGGTACCGAAGGGTATGTGTGTTCAGGGGTACCGAAGGGTATGTGTGTTCAGGGGTACCGAAGGGTATGTGTGTTCAGGGGTACCGAAGGGTATGTGTGTTCAGGGGTACCGAAGGGTATGTGTGTTCAGGGGTACCGAAGGGTATGTGTGTTCAGGGGTACCGAAGGGTATGTGTGTTCAGGGGTACCGAAGGGTATTGTGTGTTCAGGGGTACCGAAGGGTATTGTGTGTTCAGGGGTACCGAAGGGTATTGTGTGTTCAGGGGTACCGAAGGGTATTGTGTGTTCAGGGGTACCGAAGGGTATTGTGTGTTCAGGGGTACCGAAGGGTATTGTGTGTTCAGGGGTACCGAAGGGTATTGTGTGTTCAGGGGTACCGAAGGGTATTGTGTGTTCAGGGGTACCGAAGGGTATTGTGTGTTCAGGGGTACCGAAGGGTATTGTGTGTTCAGGGGTACCGAAGGGTATTGTGTGTTCAGGGGTACCGAAGGGTATTGTGTGTTTATGAGTCCCGTGTGGCTCAGTTGGTGTTGTGTAGTGGCTTTGCTGGCATGCATCTAAAAAAAATATCTATATATTTTTTTTTTAAACATTTGCCCCACCATGATTTACATTGAATTTTTTTTTTTTTTTTTTTAACCTTTTATTTAACTAGGCAAGTCAGTTAAGAACACATTTTTATGCTAAAATCGCCACTGATCTTCAGTATAAATGTAGCTCATTGAGCAGTCTAAGCACAGATTTGACAGTCATTCAGTACAACTGAAATACCAGGGCCCATCTACTGTAGTAATTTACCCTGGACATTTATGAATGGAAAACTCAGGTTGCAGTAGTTACTTATTTACTTTTTCATTTCCAATGCATGTAATCCATCAATAACAACTTAATACAGTATGATCACTTCTTATCAAGAGGGTAAAATAAAATATCCTACAATTTTCCACATCAAAATTTTTTAAATTAAATCAAACCAAGCATGATTGTATGAAAGAATGGTTGAATGAACAAGCACTGCTGGTGGGGGTCAAACTGATTTAGAACCCAGTCACTTGTGACGAGTTTTGGTTAGTAAAATATGATTTAGCTAACTCATTGATGTATTAAATCACGAAAGAGCATTTCTGTACCTCAGTAACATCAAATGGACTGTTTGATAAATAATTGGTCTGTGGATGATTTTTCGTTTTTACCTCGTCATCCCATGACATTATGACCTCAGAAGACAATGGATTATCAAGTTTAGTGATTTGGTGAAAAGCCTCCACATGGACAATCCCACCTGCTGTCAGACCGTTGGGAATAGTGTCCAGTAGGCATGACTATGGGAGGGACTTCAAATCTTATTGGTTGAAAACACATATTTAGCAAATGTTATTTTGGGTGTAGTGAAATGCTTGTAAAATAAGTCCAATAAGAAACACTTTGTTTCCGTTGCAAAATGTCTTAAGGTTTTGCTACTGTGTGCCCTAATGAACACGACCCAGCTTAAACCTTCAGTATTGTGTCCCTCAGCTGTTTTACATGGAAACAATCTGCTGGTGTTCGGTGGCACTGGGATTCCCTTTGGGGAAAACAACGGGAATGATGTCCACGTCTGCAACGTCAAGTACAAGCGGTGGTCGCTGCTCAACTGCCGAGGGAAGAAGCCCAACCGAATCTACGGACAGGTAGGCCAATCAAATCCGGCATTACTGGCTCATCTCTGATTATCTTCTCTACTGGTTCTGTCTGCCACTGCCTCCTTGGCTTGCTCTGGACTCTGGGGTTTAGGCCTTCACTCCGTTTCCTGTTAAAGGGTACCTCCACCACTTTTCAACCTCATTCATTATCTCCAGTACCATATCAGTGTATACATACTATGCCTTTGGAAAGTATTCAGACACCTTGACTTTTTCCACATTTTGTTAGGTTACAGCCTTATTCTAAAATTGATTAAAAACCTTTTTTACCCTCATCAATCTACACACAATACCCCATAATGACAAAGCAGAAACTTGTTTTTTTGAATGTTTGCTAAAAAATAAATAAATGCTATCACATTTACATAAGTATTCAGACCCTTTACTCAGTACTTCGTTGAAGCACCTTTGGTAGCGATTATAGCCTCGAGTCTTCTTGGGTATGACGCTACAAGCTTGGCAAACCTGTATTTGGGGAGTTTCTCCCATTCTTCTCTGTAGATCCTCTCAAGCTCTGTCAGGTTAGATAGGGAGTGTCGCTGCACAGCTATTTTCAGGTCTCCAGAGATGTTCGATCGGGTTCAAGTCCGGGCTCTGGCTGGGCCACTCAAGGACATTCAGAGACTTGTCCCGAAGCCACTCCTGCATTGTGTTGGCTGTGTGCTTAGGGTTGATGTCCTGTTGGAAGATAAACCCTTCGACCAAGTCTGAGGTCCTAAGCGCTCTGGAGCAGGTTTTCATCAAGGATCTCATTCTACTTTGCTCCGTTCATCTTTGCCTCCATCCTGACTAGTCTCCCAGTCCCTGCCGCTGAAAAATATCTTCACAGCATGATTCTGCCACCTCCATGCTTCACAGTAAGGATGGTGCCAGGTTTCCTCTAGACGTGACGCTTGGCATTCAGGCCAAACAGCTCAATTTTGGTTTCATCAGACCAGAGAATCTTGTTTCTCATGGTCTGAGAGTGTTTGGGTGCCTTTTGGCAAACTCCAAGCGGCTGTCGTGTGCCTTTTTACTGAGGAGTGGCTTCAGTCTGGCTACTCTACCATAAAGGCCTAATTGGTGGAGTGCTGCAGAGATGGTTGTCCTTCTGGAAGTTTCTCCCATCTCCACAGAGGAACTCTAGAGCTCTGTCAGAGTGACCATCAGGTTCTTGGTCACCTCCCTGACCAAGACCCTTCTCTCCCAATTGCTCAGTTTGGTCGGGCAGCCAGCTC
Source organism: Oncorhynchus keta (assembly GCF_023373465.1). Lineage (NCBI taxonomy): Eukaryota > Metazoa > Chordata > Actinopteri > Salmoniformes > Salmonidae > Oncorhynchus > Oncorhynchus keta. The sequence goes on along the minus strand of NW_026287684.1, from coordinate 281,627 downwards.
TAGGAAGAGTCTTGGTGGTTCCAAACTTCTTCTATTTAAGAATGATGGAGGCCACTGTGTTCTAGGGGACCTTGAATGCTGGAGAAATGTTTTGGTACCCTTTCCCAGATCTGTGCATCAACACAATCCTGTCTCGGAGCTCTATGGACAATTCCTTCGACCTCATGGCTTGGTATTTGCTCTGACATGCACTGTCAACTGCGGGGCCTTATATAGACAGGTGTGTGCCTTTTCAAATCATGTCCAATCAATCAAGTTGTAGAAACATCTCAAGGATGATCAATGGAAACAGGGTGCACCTGGAGTCTCATAGCAAAGGGTCTGAATACTTAATACATTTTATAATAAGGCTGTAACATAACAAAATGTGGAAAAGTTCAAGTCACTGTAAGTGAAACAGCACCTTTCTGTGATCAGTAGTTATAAACACAAGAAGGGCCCTGAAAAAAATGCTTCTCTGTGACATCACAGGGTAGGATTAAAAGTGAAAAAAGGGATTTTGTGTCTCAGTCTGCAACACGTTTCTAGCCAGAGGGAGGGTTTTTCTTGCTGCCCACGTCACCGTGAATCTGTGTTTTAAAATCAGTTTTTCAAAATGTTTAAACTTTTGATGATGTCATTGGATAGAACTTTTTAACGTCATATTTAGTTCTACAAAATGTAGAAATGCACTGTTTTCACTTGTAGACACGGGGCGGCAGCGTAGCCTAGTGGTTAGAGCGTTGGACTAGTAACCAGAAGGTTGCGAGTTCAAACCCCCGAGCTGACAAGGTTCTGCCCCTGAACAGGCAGTTAACCCACTGTTCCCAGGCCGTCATTGAAAATAAGAATGTGTTCTTAACTGACTTGCCTGGTTAAATAAAGGTAAATATTGAGTTGGAGGTAATGACCATTAGAGTAGAAAGCTCTTAAGCGTTTTGACATGCATTTGTAAAATTTGAATAAAATCTGATTGACTTAACTAGAATTCCTGAGGGATAGGTAGAGGCATTAAAGGATCCCAGGGGAGCATATTATATAGCATATGTAGATATAGGCAATCCTTGCAAATAAAAATATTTATTGTTGATTTCCATTAAAGTTTGATTTGGTAGCCATTTTGTTTCTCTCTCCCCAAGGCGATGGCCATCATTAACAGCTTCCTGTATGTGTTTGGGGGTACGACGGGTTACATCTACAGCACAGACCTGCACAGACTGGACCTGAACACCAGAGAGTGGATCCACCTCAAACCCAACAACCCACCAGACGACCTGCCTGAGGAACGGTGAGTGTCACGCCTTAATCGGTCCCACCGGATCATGTCATTGTCCCTCCCTGTTTCAGTCCAATTTCTTCTGTTTGGTGTCTAGTGAATACACCCCAGTCACTGGGCAGCATGAGTGATGATCTGACATTTTCCTTTCAGCTCCTAGAGGAGCAGAGGACCTCATAAGTAATGAGTCATGTCTGTTTGTGTCACAGGTACAGACATGAAATAGCACACGACCGTCAGAGGATATACATCCTGGGAGGAGGGACTTCCTGGACCTCCTATCCTCTGGACAAGGTAGTACACCAACCTGTCATCAACATAAACCCTGTTCCAATCACTTTCACCTATCCATCCAATTCAGATCAGTGATAAGTTCAAGGAAGGTCAGAAGAATGATCGTAAACCTGTGATGGTAGTGAGTCTGACTAGGCAAACAGACAGCTAATCTAGGTAGTTTGGTCACTTGGTGGTTTTCAGGCTATTTTTAGTGCTTTAAAGTCATAAAGATCGAGGAAGCAGCCACTTCTGCCACTGAGTGAGGCTGAGTGATGAGGCTGGGTTATGAGGCTGGGTTATGAGGCTGGGTTATGAGGCTGGGTTATGAGGCTGGGTTATGAGGCTGGGTTATGAGGCTGGGTTATGAGGCTGGGTTATGAGGCTGGGTTATGAGGCTGGGTTATGAGGCTGGGTTATGAGGCTGGGTTATGAGGCTGGGTTATGAGGCTGGGTTATGAGGCTGGGTTATGAGGCTGGGTTATGAGGCTGGGTTATGAGGCTGGGTTATGAGGCTGGGTTATGAGGCTGGGTTATGAGGCTGGGTTATGAGGCTGGGTTATGAGGCTGGGTTATGAGGCTGGGTTATGAGGCTGGGTTATGAGGCTGGGTTATGAGGCTGGGTTATGAGGCTGGGTTATGAGGCTGGGTTATGAGGCTGGGTTACGCGGCTGGGTTACGCGGCCAGGTTATGGTTGTGTGTGTTGGAGGTGAACTAATTTCCTTTTTGTTTGTACCAGATACATGCGTACAACCTGGAGACAAATTCCTGGGAGGAGATATCAACCAAGCCTCATGATAAAATAGGTTTGTGTTTGATGTTTTAATAGAAAACTAATGTGCTGTCTATGGGTCTGTTTATTCACATATCATTACTCATCCAATTGCTTTGGGTTTTGACAGGGTACCCTGCTCCCAGGAGATGTCACAGCTGTGTGCAGATACGGAACGGTGAGATTCTTATCATTTATTCTATAGCAGTAGTATTACAATGTTTGTACAGGAGGTGTAGTGGTATCGTTGCCCAGACCACTTATCCTTCTAACGGTGTTGGTTTTATCAGAGCCACTTTCAGAAGTCTTCATTAGTCTTCATTAGTCTGCTTCTGTCTGCCTCCGCATCTCATTCAACAGTTCCATTCAATATCCCAAATAGGGTTTGAAAAAAATAGTTAATTTTCATCATCCCATCAATATATTCTAACTGGTCTCAGTCTAACCCATGATGTTGTGTCTCAGTCTAACCCATGATGTTGTGTCTCAGTCTGGTCTCAGTCTAACCCATGATGTTGTGTCTCAGTCTGGTCTCAGTCTAACCCATGATGTTGTGTCTCAGTCTGGTCTCAGTCTAACCCATGATGTTGTGTCTCAGTCTAACCCATGATGTTGTGTCTCAGTCTGGTCTCAGTCTAACCCATGATGTTGTGTCTCAGTCTGGTCTCAGTCTAACCCATGATGTTGTGTCTCAGTCTGGTCTCAGTCTAACCCATGATGTTGTGTCTCAGTCTGGTCTCAGTCTAACCCATGATGTTGTGTCTCAGTCTGGTCTCAGTCTAACCCATGATGTTGTGTCTCAGTCTGGTCTCAGTCTAACCCATGATGTTGTCTCAGATGTGTTTCTATGTGGAGGTTACAACGGTGAAGTCATTGTGGCTGATCTGTGGAAGATCAACCTGCAGACGTTCCAGTGGACCAAGCTCCCAGCAGTGATGCCTGAGCCAGCCTATTTCCACTGTGCTGCTGTGACCCCGGTCAGTAGGGCTCTACACTAGAGGAAACCTCAGCTGTTTATTATGTAGTAGTTACGCATTTCGCTGGTTTCAAGATCTAGCATAGTAGACTTAAAAGGAAACGCCACTCAAAAACTAGCAATGTTGATACAGTCCCAAAATGTTTTGCATGTCAGCAGTCAAACTTCCAAGATATTGGACTTTCAAGAAGCAAAGTGTCACTTGATGATGTTCCTTTAATAAGGTGCAATGTCTCCTTCCCCCTCTCTACTACCTCATCTCAGAACTCATTTGTAAGTCCCTTCATCTCTCTGGCCGAAGACCATTTCTGTTTCCAATCCAACTAGCTTTATTGGCACGATTAGTCAGTATATTCTTACACTGCCAAAACAAGAACACAGGATCATCCTAAATCAATAACCACAATTCAATATCCCGCTCATATTTCACTCACTCTCTCTGTGCGACTGACTGTTGCATGACGATAAAGGTTTCTGATTGTGATCTTCTCTCCGATCAGGCTGGCTGCATGTACATCCACGGTGGTGTGGTGAACATCCACGAGAACAAGCGGACTGGCTCCCTGTTTAAGATCTGGCTGGCAGTGCCCAGCCTACTGGAGCTGTGCTGGGAGCGTCTGCTCAAGGCCCACCCCCAGCTGGCTCAGTTACCCACCATGCAGCTCCTCCACCTGGGCCTCACACAGGAACTCATTGAGCGCTTGAAATAAAGGAGGAAGGATGGATGATGTCGGATGGAGAACACAGGATTTATTTTTAAGGGGGTCGCCTTGAAGGAGTTGATGGTCCCTCTGCCTACGTAGCCCCGCCTTAAAACCAAAAACAATGGGATGCCTTTTTTCTTTTTGCGTTTGGACGTCTGATTTTAAAGGGAATCCAAGTGGAATGTTTCTTTACCCCGCCCCCATTCCCCTGTCTTGCCTGTGTTAAACAAGGTCGCCACCCCCTCACACACGCTTCTAGCCTCTCAATCCGCCTGCCTACAGACCCAGAAATCATTTGCTCCACGGCTTTCAGATTCACGTCGACCCTCACTACTTTCTCATTTTATATTGGCCTTCATGACTTTAATAAGAATGCCATTTCAGAGGAATGATTATTTATTTGAAGGACATTTATTTGTATGTATTTTCATGAGACATTCTGTTCGCCATTTCTCTCACATTTATTCTCTCTACGTATAATTAGGAAAGTTAGGCTTGGAGTCAGATGAAAAGTTACACCAGACAGTTGGCATGTTTTTGTGTTACAAGGGGAAGGTAGTATTGGTACCACCCTCATGCCAGACTTAGACGCAGGTTGTCGTCGCCACTTTTCCCTATTCAAGGCTTATTAACAGACAGTCTGATTTTAATAGTTTGTGTGTGAAGAACAGACTGATGCTACTGTAGTTGGGTCTCTAATAGACCACTTCCCTTTCACCTAATATCACACCACACTCCTCATACCCATTTAACACTGATTCAGTTATCCAATATGCATTCAGGTATCTTGGATACAGGTATTTGAAACAATTATCTCTGGTAGTTATCTCTGATATACAGTTCTCTGTGATGGTTATCTGTATCAGTGTCCCAAATTGCACCCTATTCTCTCTATAGTGCACTACTTTTGACCAAGGGACTTATCCCTTATACCCACCATAGTAGAAACCTAATATCAATGGAAGATGGGTAAGAGTCAAAACACCTGGTCTCCATTCATTCTGAAATGTATCAGTCACTTTAGTATGCTTGTGGAAAGTCCATTTGTAAACTAAATCATCCCATCACTGTGAATATGGTGCTCCTTAAATGTTTTTATTTAAATAAAATGTTCAATTTCTGTTCCAACTTTTACTCCATCTTTGCTAATAGAACAAATATTAACAGATTTTTGTGAATCTGTTTTAAGTAGAATACTGACATTGATCTGATTCATTCAGTGCCTTTCCCAAAGTTTCAATGATATTGAAGTACCACAACCTAGACAGAAGGTAACACGAGTAATGGTTTAGCTCGATCCAAACATACTGACCATTTAAACATGACTCCCATTTGGGATCGCTTCTCCCTCTCTATAATTTCCCCTCCCAAAGAGAACATATGCACCACTTGTCAGATCAGTCAACAATGCATTGAATCTTTATTCTGTGCCCTTTCCAAACACATTGAATCTTTATTCTGTGCCCTTTCCAAACACATTGAATCTTTATTCTGTGCCCTTTCCAAACACATTGAATCTTTATTCTGTGCCCTTTCCAAACACATTGAATCTTTATTCTGTGCCCTTTCCAAACACATTGAATCTTTATTCTGTGCCCTTTCCAAACACATTGAATCTTTATTCTGTGCCCTTTCCAAACACATTGAATCTTTATTCTGTGCCCTTTCCAAACACATTGAATCTTTATTCTGTGCCCTTTCCAAACACATTGAACGGCTCCATTGTCAAGCAATCATTGGACAAATAGTTGAAGCAGCAATAATGTGGGAATGTATTTATGCTGCTGTATTTATGGATGCTTTAGAGTTCATGTTGTACTTGGGAGCTGAATCGGAACAGTATTCTGCTGTTAGGCTCAATGTATGCAGACAGAGTGCCAGGGTCAGATAATCAACACAGATCAGATGCTGAGTTGGGAACGTGGTTTAACGCCAAATATTATGGCACCTTGAATTCAATGCCATTAAATCTGCCTTGTGGAACAAAATAGTATTTATTGATCATTGCCAAGGGGGGTAGTTTAAAACGTCAATGAATACCCATGATTCCCTACTCCCCATCAAGGAAATGCCTAAATCTGTGCCTGTCCTCATTCTATTACACCTCTTCTCCGCATGTCATTAGCCACCTTTTAAGTTGGAAAAGTAGTCTCCCCTGGACTTGAATCCTTGCCGTGCAGCAAATGGTTAAGGCGATCGCTGAATTGATAATTGTATTGGTGAATGTTTAATTTTTCGATTGTTGACGAGTCAATAAACATGTACTGTAAATAGTTTTGTATCACCTTTGTTTGCTTAGCCTGGTCACAGATCTGTTTGTGTGGTCTTGCCAACACCAGTGGTCATTGTCACAAGTTGAAGCTAGACAGCACAAACTGATCTGGGAATGGTTTGTCTGCTTCAACAATGTAATGGTAACTGGCATGGAATGAGCTGCCATCCTTGTAGTGCACACTTTACCAAGTACTTGCCTAATAGTCAAGATTTATTTAACCACCATAACATCCTCTGTGCAACATGCACATTGAAATTGGCATGCCCTTGCTTATGACTAGATACCATTCCTTTACAAAATGAGTTGTGTGGAAGGTTGTTTACCTGCCTGCTCAGGTACAAGACCTTGTTGAAATAGACCTGGCTGCACCTTATCCAATGCAATACTTTGCAAAGAATCACAAGAATAGAAAACAGAGCAGGAAGGTTGAGAAAGTGGCAGTAAATGTGTACTTCTTCCCATACAAATCCTAGCATTACACCATGTGTAGATGTTGTGGTCCATACAAATCCTAGCATTACACCATGTGTAGATGTTGTGGTCCATACAAATCCTAGCATTACACCATGTGTAGATGTTTTGGTCCATACAAATCCTAGCATTACACCATGTGTAGATGTTTTGGTCCATACAAATCCTAGCATTACACCATGTGTAGATGTTTTGGTCCATACAAATCCTAGCATTACACCATGTGTAGATGTTTTGGTCCATACAAATCCTAGCATTACACCATGTGTAGATGTTTCGGTCCATATGAATCCAGCTTAATAACCAAACGCCAATGAATGTGAAGCACAATTGTGACCACTTTATAAATTCAATATTAACATACCCTGCTTTAACAACATATGCATTTTAATCTACCAAACTCCTACATATAGTTCACATACACCCCGGATGTGCAGTATAGGAATGTTCATTTAGAAGTCATAATGCAAATAATTCCAAAGGTAAAAGGGCCATTGATGCCCAGAACTGGGTCATGTTCATCAGGCACCAAAGGAAGAAAACAGATTGCAACAGAGAGGGACTAACTGGACTTCCCGCTGCAAGCCCTTATGAATATGACTCGACATGGCATCGAAATAGTTAACAAAGCAGCTCCTGTAAATAGTGACTGAAAGGACTCTAGGAGTTGAAGTTTGTTCTTGCGGAGCAGCTCAACAGGCGTGGGGTGATGGGGCGAAAAAGTACAGCGCCAGTAGAATGAGGTAAACCACCACCAAAGCAGTCCCTGGAAAGGAAACAGAGGTTCGGAATTCATTCTAATCCGTGATATCCGACATAGCAATTCCAACCAAGCACAACAACTTACCCTGAAAGTAGTCAGACTTGCCATCCATGAAAATGTAGTTGACCACAATCACACTAAAGATGCTGGCCCAAAGATGCAAGTCACTGAACAGGAGCACGAATCCCACATCCTGGAAAAGAGATGGAATCTTCTCAACTCTGACCACTACAGTCTACGATCAAAACCTGATGCTTTATGTACAGAAACAAGTGAGATACTGACAATTATATTGATAAAGTGCAAATCTGATGCAATTAATCACAATGCAGATAAAGATGTAAAATTACTTACATAAAAAGTGTTGAACAAGATGAGTAAGGGAATCTGAATCATGCAGACTTGCACTGCTATGCAGTTTCCCACCTCCAAGCTGCAGACAAATCAATGTCAGGTTACAGTTCTCAGAAACCCCGGGCCTAGGGGGGCAACAGCACTTGCTCTGGGAATAATGTCAGATTTTCATGGCCAATTCAATAAGGGTGATCTTCAGACAGACAACTCTCTCAACAAATGACGAGTTTGGGTAGGTGGGGCTTGGAAACAAGACAGAGGCGGACAGCCAGTCAGTGGTCGTTGTCAGCTTGTAATGCTACTAGTCACTGGAGAAATACACTCATCAGGAGTGTAAAATATCTTTCACAAGCTCCATCAAGCTAGCTACCAGAAATGTTTACGGCAGGGTTCTGGACGGATTTCCTGGTGCTCAACTCCACCCTTTCCTCTCTGCCAAACTGACGTTGGTTTAGGTTTTATTTAACTAGGCAAGTCAGTTAAGAACAAATTCTTATTTATAATGACGTCCTCGGAAACAGTGGGTTAACTGCTTTGTTCAGGAGCAGAACGGATTTTTACCTTGTCAGCTCGGGGATTCGATCTAGCAACCTTTCGCTTACTGACTCAATGCTCTAACCACTAGGCTACCTGCTGCCCCTATGTACAGTGTATGCTTGAACATTGGTACATTGTGGGAGGCAACCGGTCTGTCTAGAGATACTAGGTTATGCACGACGAGACAAGATCCATCAGGAGAGTGAAAACGCAGTATCAGAGCTTGATAGTGGCTTACCTGAGGCTGATGTTATTCTGCAGGGCAAACTGGATTCCGTTGAAGATCTCGGGAATTTCCGGCACCATCGCCAACACCGTCACGCCGATGAAATACTGTAGAAATGAATGACAGACAGTGACACACTGCACTAGCCTTTACATAGTCAGGACATAACACATTTTAAAAGTTGTTTGGCTATCTTTATGCTTATCCTGAACAGCAGGTCACATCATGCGTGTAAAATTCAGTTTTATAAAATGACAGGGGCTTTCAATAATGAGCTTTCCAGAGACATTTTCTACCCAATTAAACAAATCATATATTATATTCCCCTGGGTATGGTCTCAGTTGGTTAATGGGCATGAAAAGGAAGGAAGAGGTTTAGAATGGAGTGAAACAGGGACGTACCATCTGAACCTATCCAATAAGAAAAGCGAATGTTTATTTTCTGTTGCACAACATTTTTCTACGCTGTGGCCTAATGAACATGGCTCAGGTGTGGGCGTACCTGGGAGATGGCGGAGTGGTCGAGGATGGGTTTGATGTGCTCCGTGGTGAGGTCGGCACAGGCAGCCATTAGCAGCGTGGCCATGATCAGCACAGACAGAGCCCTCAACCTGGACCAGTGGACAGTACCGTGACCACCTACACACACAAACATTAGAAACCAATACAATGAAGCATCACACATTCCAGTTCCTGTCTACTATATAACCACAACACCACAAAACTTTACAACTTATGGGGAAAAGCTTGTGGTTGGTGGGCTCACCGCTGGCGCCCCCCAGAGGGCACTGACCCTGGTGGTGATCGTGCACGTCACTGACTTGGATGTCGTAGATGTGGGAGTGGGTCTTCAGGGTGAAGATGAGGCCAATCAGGTAGGCGGAGGGCAGCAACACGGAGATGGTGTATACCAGAGGCCTGGAAAACAAGCCATACAGCAAGTAATTACAGCGTAGCAGACCGACTGACTGGTAACACCAACAAACCATGGGACAGAATGGGTATTTTATTGGAACTTACTCAATATGTCTGAGATATAAGGGCTCGTTACTTCCACTCTGTTGAGAAACATAACATGGCTTTAGTTTAATACATGCTTAAGCATTTGGGGCTACCCACAAACACCCCTCACAACATCATCATAACACACTTCCGCAGTAGTCACGACACTACAGACGTGGCTTCAAATCATACTTGTTTTCAATCAAATACTTGACTGAAGCCTGTCTGGAATACCAGATGGATGGGTTAGGGTTACCCCTTCTGGCCACTGGGTCATTGGTTCCATTGCGCCAGATAAGCTCAATCAAGTGCAGTTCAAGTATTATTTGACCCAGAGACGCGTCACAGCAGCACAGTCAATGTAATAGTTCATAATGATGATGCAGCAGGCGAACAGGAGATGTAGGTACTAACCATGTCATAGTGGCAGTCCATACAGGTAAAGGGCCCGCTGGTGTTGGCTTGAGAGCTGGAGCAGCCCGCACACACCAGGCTACCGTAGGCCTTGGAGAACAGGGTTGGGGCAAATACGCCTGCGGGACAGAACAAAGTGTGTGAACTTGTTCGTAGATGTGCGTGTGTTTTCAGACTTCAAATCACATTTTATCGGTCACACACACTTGTTGAGCAGATGTTATTGCGGGTGGAGCGAAATGCTTGTGCTTCTAGCTCCGATAGTGCAGTAATATTAACAGTTTCACAACATATACCGAAAATACACGTACATCTAAGTATGGAATGGATTAAGAATATATATATATATATATGTCAGAGCAGCATTGGACTAAGATACAGTGGCATAGTATAGAATACAGTGTATTCATATGAGATGAGTGATGCAATATTTACACAAAATTAAAGTGACTAAGATACCGTAGAATAGTATAGAGTACAGTTTACACATACGAGATGAGTAATGCAAGATACGGAGACATTATTAAAGTGCCTAGTGATCCATTTCCTTAAAGTGGCCAGTGATTCCTAATCTATGTCTATAGGCAGCAGCCTCTGATGTGCTGGAGATGGCTGTTGAACAGTCAGTTGTGTAGTATAGAATACAATACAGTATATACATGATGGGTGATGCAATATGTAAACAGAATTTAAAAGTGACTAAGATACCGTAGAATAGTATAGAGTACAGTTTACACATATGAGATGAGTAATGCTAGTTACGGGACATTATTAAAGTGGCTAGTGATCCATTTCTAAAAGTGTCCAGTGATTCCTAATCTGTGTCTATAGGCAGCCGCCTCTGATGTGCTAGTGATGGCTGTTTAGCAGTCCGATGGCCTTGAGATTGATAAACAGTTTCTGTCTCCCAGTCCCTGCTTTGATGCACCTGTACTGACCTCCCCTTCTGGATGGTAGCTGGGTGAACAGACAGTGGCTCGGGTGGTTGATGTCCTTGATGATCGTTTTTGCATCCCTACACCATTGAGTGCTGTAGGTGTCCAGGAGGGCAGGAAGTTTGCCCCCGGTAATGCGTTGGGCAGACCGCACCACCCTCTGGAGAGCTTTGGGGTTGTAGGCGGTGCAGTTGCCATATCAGGCGGTGATACAGCCCGACAGGATGCTCTTGAATGTGCATTTGTAAAAGTTTGAGAGGGTTTTAGGTGTTACGCCAAATTTCTTTAGTCTCTTGAGGTTGAAGAGGCGCTGTTGCACTGCCTTCACCACACACCGTCTGTGTGGGTGGACCATTTCAGTTTGTCAGTGATGTGTACGCAGAGGAACTTGAAGCTTTCCACCTTCTTCACTGCGGTCCCATCGATGTGGATAGCGGGGTGCTACACAATCTCATTTTTGTTGACATTGAGTGAGAGGTTATTTTCCTGGCACCACACTCCCAGAGCCCTCACCTCCTCCCTGTAGACTGTCTCATCGTTGTTGGTAATCAAGCCTACCACTGTAGTATCGTCCGCAAACTTGATGATTGAGTTGGAGGCATGCATGGCCACGCAGTCGTGGGTGAACAGGTAGTACAGGAGGAGGCTGAGCACGCACCCTTGTGGGGCCCCGGGGGGCGACCCGTCAAGAAGTCCAGGACCCAGTTGCACAGGGCGGAGCTCAAACCCAGGGCCTCGAGCTTGAAGGGTACTATGGGGTTGAATGCTGAGCTATAGTCAATGAACAGCATTCTTACATAGGAATACTGAGGACGCAGCTAGATACCATCTGGGCCGGCAGCCTTTCGAGGGTTAACACGCTTAAATGTCTTACACACGTCAGCCACAGAAAAGGAGAGCCCACAGTCCTTGATAGCGGGCCACGTCGGTGGTACTGCATTATCCTCAAAGCGAGCAAAGGTGCCTGTCCGGAAGCAAGACAATGGTGTCCGCGGCGTGGCTAATTTTCCTTTTATAATCCGTGATGGTCTATAGACCCTGCCACATATGTCGTGTCGGGGCCGTTGAACTGGGACTTAACTCTATCCCTATACCGACGTTTAGCCTGCTTTATTGCTTTGCTGAGGGAATAACTACACTGTTTGTATTTCTCCATATTCCCAGTCTTCTTGCCAAGGTTAAATGCGGTGGTTCGCACTTTCAGTTTTGAGCGAATGCTCCTCTCTATCCACAGTTTCTGGTTGGGGTAGGTTTTAATAGTCACAGTAGGTACAACATCTCCTATGCACTTCCTGATAAACTCATTCACCGTATCGGTATATGTGTCGATATTCTTTTCTGAAGCTACTCTGAACATATCCCAGTCCTCGTGATCAAAACAATCTTGAAGCGTGGATTCCGATTGGTCAGACCAGCATTGAATAGTCATTACCACGGGTGCTCCCTGTTTGAGTTTCTGCCTATAGGTGGGGAGGAGCAAGATGGAATCGTGGTCTGTTTGGCGAATGGAGGGCCGTATATGCATTCTGGAAGGTAGTAGAACAATGGTTGAGAGTTTTAGCAGTGTGAGAACAACAATCAATATGTTGATTGAATTTCGGGAGCCTTTTCCTCAAATTTGCTTTGTTAAAATCCCCAGCTACAATAAATCCAGCCTCAGGATATGTGGTTTCCAGTTTGCATAAAGTCCAGTGAAGTTCTTTGAGGGCCGTCGTGGTATCGGGCTTGAGGGGAGATGTAGACCGCTGTGGCTATTATTGACGAAAACTATTTTGGGAGATAGCATTTGATTGTGAGATATTCTAGGTTGGGTGAACAGAAGGACTTGAGTTCCTGTATGTTACACCATAAGTCGTTAATCATAAAACCTATACCTCCACCCTTCTGCTTCCCGGAGAATACATCTCGGCGCGATGTACTGAGAACCCAACTGGCTTTACAGAGTCCGACTGTATATCTCGAGGGACTTGCCTGTGTGCACACGTGTGTTTCTTTGTGTGTGCTTACATATGTGCGTGTGTATCTGTGCATGTGTGTTCATGCTCTTACCTCCTACTGATATGAAGAGCAGGGCTGAGCTGACCCCTGCAGAGCGGCTGTTGAACCTCTGCTCCCTGTGTTTAAAGCCCCCGATGATCATGCTGATACCCTGGGTAGACAGGAGACATGATGTAGTCCAGTCACTAAAACTCCAGTCACGAGTCCCCTGTGCTCAAGGCCAAGGGAAAGTCAGAGTCTCTTATGGCTGAAATCCCAGTCCCCGTGTTCGAGTTCTGGTCCAAGTGCTGGGTCCACATTAAGTCAAAATAACTTTATTTAATCCGTCAGATATAGAGTAGCGGCAAGAGGGATTTACTCAAATGGTTTGCTATCCATTTTCCTTTCTGTGCCACCAAATGTTTGCATACTGGTAATGTTACCAGGGCCACATTCAGTTGAAAAACATTGCAGATTAAAAAAAATACCATGAATAGAGCCAACATTATCCCTTATGTCAGAGAGGCATGTTTGTTCTACATAGCATATTTCTATCTGAACGTCCCAAAACGCTGCATCCTGCTGAACGTGCCCCAGGTGGTTGGCTATAGCTAACTAATGAGGTAACATGACTGAACAAGGTGTAGCCTAAACAAATGGTTAAGTCCCATCTGCAAGTAGCCTAGTTTTAGAACGGTCTGCGATATCATTTAGAAATGTAAAATGTGTAGCGACGGTATTATGGGTCATGTCTTTTTAACGGTAAGGGCTAGAATCAAACCATTTTCTCTGAAGAAAATAAGGAGAAGTGGCTAGTATGTTGGCTAAATAACCAGGCTATGAAATGCAGTGGGGAAAGTGCGAGGGGTTGAGCGAGTCTACAAATTCAAAAACAATTCTATACTCAAGGGAGAGAAAAACATAGCTGGACGGTTGTTCTACTATTCAATTTAAAGCTGCTACTGTTTTTAAATTTCATGAAGCATCTTGTGTTTTTTAACCAGGCAAGGGGTATCTGGTGACTGGTTAGCTACAGGGAAGAAAGTCGCCTGCGCGATGTGTATAATCGGAGGCGGAGCTGAGTCTGTCTGGCCACACACATCGCTTGCTCCCCCGCAGCTCACCAGCTGGATGTAAGCTGGGCTGTGTGTGGTGCATCCGATCCACTGCAGAATAGAACATTTTCCTTAGTTCTAGTTTTCTGGGTCTATTTAGTCAGTTACAGTCTCATCAATTGCCACTGAAAAGTAGGTGTTTGAGTAATAATGTAGTCTCTATTTTTGTTGAGGAAATAAACACTGGTGTTTGTGTGTCAGTCTTCGAGGGTAATGTTTTTGTGTATATCAGGGAGATGCCCGTGTGTGTCTAGGTGCCACTCACTGGGATAAAGAGAATACAGCCCAGCAGGGTTCCAGTGAGAGCAGCCTTGACGATCTCCTCATAGCACTTGGTGCCAGCCTTGTGACCCCTCAACAGGGCAGTGATGTAGAAGGTCATCTCTGTGATGGAGCCAAACGTAGCGTTCACCACTGCTCCCACCGCAAAGTTACTCTGGGCTGAGATACTTCAGAGAGAGACAGCGTGTTACTCTGGGCTGAGATACTGCAGAGACAGACAGCGTGTTACTCTGGGCTGAGATACTGCAGAGAGAGACAGACAGCGTGTTACTCTGGGCTGAGATACTGCAGAGAGAGACAGCGTGTTACTCTGGGCTGAGATACTGCAGAGAGAGACAGCGTGTTACTCTGGGCTGAGATACTGCAGAGAGACAGACAGCGTGTTACTCTGGGCTGAGATACTGCAGAGAGACAGACAGCGTGTTACTCTGGGCTGAGATACTGCAGAGAGACAGACAGCGTGTTACTCTGGGCTGAGATACTGCAGAGAGACAGACAGCGTGTTACTCTGGGCTGAGATACTGCAGAGAGACAGACAGCGTGTTACTCTGGGCTGAGATACTGCAGAGAGACAGACAGCGTGTTACTCTGGGCTGAGATACTGCAGAGAGACAGACAGCGTGTTACTCTGGGCTGAGATACTGCAGAGAGAGACAGCGTGTTACTCTGGGCTGAGATACTGCAGAGAGAGACAGCGTGTTACTCTGGGCTGAGATACTGCAGAGAGACAGACAGCGTGTTACTCTGGGCTGAGACACTGCAGAGAGACAGACAGCATGTTACTCTGGGCTGAGACACTGCAGAGAGACAGACGGTGTGTTACTCTGGGCTGAGATGCACCATTTGAACTACTAACACCGAATCTTACCTGGCGATGCCCATGCCAATGTAATAGGACAGTGGGATGATGGAGCTGACGGCAGCGACGAACTTGGCCTCTGAGCTGACAAACTGGTTCTCTGTGTCCACGTAGCCGACCACCAGGGTTGTGATGACCAGGGGCAGCAGGTCTGGGTGGGCACACTGCTTTAAGGAGCACCAGTGGAAAGTCTACAGCGCTGTGTTGGATATCAACTACATTGCAGAATCACAGATCTATAAATAAGCTTGCATCCTAAAAAACTACTCATTGTGTGAACCAAATGAAATATACCTCTTTTTGCTTAAACCGATTCCCTCAAACCTGCTGATTGTCTGCTTTAAACAAAGTGGTGATGCACTGTAAAGAACCACTAAGCAGAAATGCTGACCACTGCTGGACAGGGTAAAAGGTGCAACTTGCAGGACATTCCATTAGGTCCTTGGTGGTGTTCCAGGTCATCTGTTTTGTAGTCACGCTGCCCAACTCATAATATCTCTATAGCAAATGAATGTGGTTCCTAGGACACAAAACACTTCTCCAGGTCTGATCATCTAAGCCGTGTGACTGCATAAAGACGACCTGGAACGCCACCACCAGTTCCCTGGCATGAATCAGGTGATAGATAATCACAACCATAATGGTCTGTTAAAGGATACTGACAGCGAACACATTGATTCCGTCCAAGGTGTATTTGTAGTAGTACCAGTTGAAGGCGTGGTAGCAACAGAGAAGTACTTGGCTATCACACCCTTGTGGCTGCAAAAGAGACAGAAAAACATAGCAAAGCAATCGTCAAATTATAAATTTCCAAATCTAGGAAAAGGATTCCTCTAAAAAAAACACTGCCATTATTTGAAATCCACAGGGCCAAGTTAATGGGTTGGATTAAAGTGGTAACTAGTTCAGAGGCTGTGATAATGTCAACACCACATGGAAGGGGAAGATCTTGATGAGCTCGTCCACCTTTTTCAGCCGGTGGATGTGGACGTCCTCAGGGGGCATGAGGAGGATGAAGGCCAGGGTGCGGGCATTCATCTTGGCCACAGGGATGGTGAAGACCAGGATCCAGGAGAGGAAGCAGGCCAGGCTGTGGATCAGCCCCAGGAGAGGGTAGCCTAGCAACAACCACACATAGGTACTGACACGACACTGCACCCAGCAGGGCACAGCACAGGAGACCAGGCAGGCAAGCAAGCAGGCACAGACAGGCAAGCAAGCAGGCACAGACACGCATGCAAACACAAACAAAAGCACGTGCACACACATAGTGGGGAGAGATGTGAAAAAAATACTGGTTATGAAATGGTCTTGGCAAAAGCTTGAAAACAGAGCAGAACAGAGCAGCCAATCAGGCACTCTGATTGAGTTTAGAGATTGATGTCTTGTTAGTCTGAACAAATGAAACACATTCCATCGCAATCCACATAAGGTAAACAACATACGCTTATAAGGATATAACTTTTGACAAATATTATTTGAGAAAATATTAGCCCACACAGGGGTTGAGGCGATAGGCGAGGGGACAAGACTCACCCAGTAACGCGTCCGTTGTGGGGGGACCTCGATGGGGACAGAAGGGGGCATGAGCAGGGGTGTAGATTCCTTCACCTCCTTTGAGTCAGATTCCTCTGGGATGGCCTCACAGTGAGGGAACTTCACACAGCATCGCCTGACCAGGCTTCTGGGCTAAACATCCAGGTGAAAGAAGGAGCGAGCGTGATGGATGGATGGAGGGAGCGAAGGAGCGAGCGTGATGGATGGATGGAGGGAGCGAAGGAGCGAGCGTGATGGATGGATGGAGGGAGCGAAGGAGAGAGCGTGATGGATGGATGGAGGGAGCGAAGGAGAGAGCGTGATGGATGGAGGGAGCGAAGGAGAGAGCGTGATGGATGGAGGGAGCGAAGGAGAGAGCGTGATGGATGGAGGGAGCGAAGGAGAGAGCGTGATGGATGGAGGGAGCGAAGGAGAGAGCGTGATGGATGGAGGGAGCGAAGGAGAGAGCGTGATGGATGGAGGGAGCGAAGGAGAGCGCGTGATGGATGGAGGGAGCGAAGGAGAGCGCGTGATGGATGGAGGGAGCGAAGGAGAGCGCGTGATGGATGGAGGGAGCGAAGGAGAGCGCGTGATGGATGGGGAGCGAAGGAGAGCGTGATGGATGGAGGGAGCGAAGGAGAGAGCGTGATGGATGGAGGAGCGAAGGAGAGAGCGTGATGGATGGAGGGAGCGAAGGAGAGAGCGTGATGGATGGAGGGAGCGAAGGAGAGAGCGTGATGGATGGAGGGAGCGAAGGAGAGAGCGTGATGGATGGAGGGAGGAAGGAGCGTGATGGATGGAGGGAGCGAAGGTGATGGATGGAGGGAGCGAAGGAGAGAGCGTGATGGATGGAGGGAGCGAAGGAGCGTGATGGATGGAGGGAGCGAAGGAGAGAGCGTGATGGATGGAGGGAGCGAAGGAGAGAGCGTGATGGATGGAGGGAGCGAAGGAGAGAGCGTGATGGATGGAGGGAGCGAAGGAGAGAGCGTGATGGATGGAGGGAGCGAAGGAGAGAGCGTGATGGATGGAGGGAGCGAAGGAGAGAGCGTGATGGATGGAGGGAGCGAAGGAGAGAGCGTGATGGATGGAGGGAGCGAAGGAGAGAGCGTGATGGATGGAGGGAGCGAAGGAGAGAGCGTGATGGATGGAGGGAGCGAAGGAGAGAGCGTGATGGATGGAGGGAGCGAAGGAGAGAGCGTGATGGATGGAGGGAGCGAAGGAGAGAGCGTGATGGATGGAGGGAGCGAAGGAGAGAGCGTGATGGATGGAGGGAGCGAAGGAGAGAGCGTGATGGATGGAGGGAGCGAAGGAGAGAGCGTGATGGATGGAGGGAGCGAAGGAGAGAGCGTGATGGATGGAGGGAGCGAAGGAGAGAGCGGGATGGATAGATTATTAAACCTTACTAATAAACACTAAGCACTAGTATCAGCAGCATCAGTTTGACTATAACAATATTAAAATGGGGCCCAGAGATTGAGAGTATTGAGGTGACAATTGCACACACTTCTAACAAGATCATGAATATAGCTGGGTGTTCAAGTCTTTATTTATTGTTGAGTTGTTGGACCTAGTTGTTGTAACGGTGTATGAGGAGCAAGGAGAATGATGAACACAGGGATCAAGCTGGTTCCTTGAGGCTAAACGTCACCCTGACCAGGCAATAATCAATGGAGAACAAGCCAAGACAAGAGCATAATCAACCAGTCATAACTGTTACCTTTAGTATGGACTTCCCAAAGGGCCACAGAAAGTAGCATGATAACTTCCAACACAGCTTCCCTGAAATAACATTCCAGACCCCAAAATATTACAATTGAAATTCAGATTTATGTCATCCCGACATAAATAAATGCAGATTTTATTTAAAAGAACATTAAAATGTGTGTATTAGATGAAAGGGGTTCCTACCATAGGGAACTCCAATGATGGTCAGAAACATTAGGACACAGACCAAGAGGTAGGCTAAAGAGATCCACCATCCAAATAAAATCAAGTATGCTGTGTTTCCACAAGTGATCAATGAACCTGAAATCAAATAGATAAAAAAAAATGTCTATTCTATTCAACAACATATAGTCTCTACTCTATGTCTATAGAACACTGCAATCTTGAGTATTTTTCCCTCAAACATTTAAAAAATGATTCACATCAAGCCATGGTCGTGTTCATTGGGGCACATGGTAGCTAAACGTTATCAAAAACGTTGCCACGGAAAACAAAAAACAACATTTCTTATTGGACATGTTCAGATAGGATCTCCCCATTTCGGTGGCAGTTATCTCCATTTGGTGACTACTGAACACGACCCGCACCTTTTCTAATGATCGTCATATTAGAGGTTCCGCAGGGGGCAAGTGAATGAGGAGCAGGAGGACAGACACTAACCTTGGGGTCTGACAAAGTTCAGCTCTGAGTACAGCTCCCTCACAATGTCCGACCTGTCCTCGATGGGCCTCTCAGTCACGTGACTCTTCCACTTTCTGAAGCCAAACTGAACATGTGCACACACACAACCAGACACACACACACCATCACTTCCAAATTGAAGAGATATTTTGTAAATCATTCAAATGAAAACTGTTTTACATGGAAGACAAAAACTGCCAGGCTTTGTTTTCTCCGTTGTGTCCAACACTCCACCCACCCTGTAGTTGTTGGCCAGTTTGTTTGCCTCTACTTCATTCTCTGCTCGGATGGTGGTCCTCAAGCTCGAGCCATCCTGCCAAACCTCTTCCCCATGGTGACAAGGAGTGGTGCATCCTGAGGGAACAGTCACCAAGTTGCCAAACAAATGGATGAAATGGTCCGGCCAAGACGAGGAAAACAATAAGATAAGAAAAGTGGATGAAGTCTTCCATGAAGTATCACACACTAACATATGGACATTTAAATATGATTTGATATAGCAGTACTTCATGAATATTGTTTCTCCCAAGGGTGTAGAGCTTAGCCAGTCCAAAAAACTAAATTACACCAATGCCATCGGTTGTACAGAGCATCATGGGTACTTTAGCAAACAGTCAGTGTTGGTTGTGACTGTATGTGCTGCCAGGACAGGCTGTAGCCTCACCTTTGTGTGCAGACAAACATTTGGGGGTGTATTGATGGGAGACATCTGGGGAGGGGGTCTCGGCCACATGACTGCCAATGTCCACACACAGTCTGTCACACTGGGATGTACGGCGGTAGACCCTGGGGTCATGGTCCCATTGGGTATCTGAGGGAACAAACGAGAGAGAGGAACAAACATTGATATGAAACAACCTAACCTTCAATGTCTCCATTATTATAAGTGTTTATTCATCAATATAACTTGTGTAGGGTAACAAATTACATCTGAGAAGATGCAGGTAAACTTGCATAAAACGTTCAGAATAAAATGATACATTTATTAGAAGAGGTAGGTATCCCCCAGAGAACTAAACTCAACATTGTTAGACAAACATAATCAATATGGCATAACTACGGCCAGGAGTTTCTCCTCATCAGGAATAACTCTGGATCCCAGTTGGTCAGGTCATGTGAGACCTGTGTGGACCAATGCACTAAACCCGTCAAGTCAGTGCGTGACTAACGGAAAGCTCCTGACCGTCACATGCAGCGACACACAATTCTTCAGTGCAGTGATACCGGTGAGACTGATGACATTATCTATGGATTTCAAATGTTAGTGGATTTAACAAGCACTATGATGATGCACACACATGTTGCCTATTTAATGCCTCTGTGGAGGTTTACCACTTTGACAGGGGAGCAAGATATCTTTACAACTTCATGTCTTTTAAAAAGGACAAGCAGCGTTTTCTAAGTTGAATTCATAGAAATGGTCATACATGGAACATCCAGAGAGCAACAATGACTTGTAAATCCAACATGCTCTCTCTCCTGACCTGACATTCCCCAAGCTTACACATCTCCACAGGACTTAAGATGAGCATCACTGTCCCAAGACTCCTAACTGAACAGGGAAGGGATTCTTTTCAACATGTGACATCGTCTTCATGCAACTTCAATTATGAGACGGGCCAGTCAATCAATACTCACAGTTCTCATAATCTGAGGGAAAGCAGATTGATATTATTTTCAATTAAATACAAATTTAGTGAAAGCATTCCTCCTCATGTTGACATGTCTTAAAATGAGCTATCCTCATGTTGTTGTAATCTTACCACTACTGTAGCATAAGTCAGGGTTTCTCAAACTCGGTCCTGGGGTCCCCCCTGGGTGCACGTTTTGGTTTTTGCCCTAGCACTATACAGCTGATTCAAATGATCAAAGCTTGATGATGAGTTGGTTATTTGAAACAGCTGTGTAGTGTAGCGCAAACACCAAAACGTGGACCCAGGGGGCCCCAGGCCCAGGTTTGGGAAACCCTGCCTTAAGTAATAGTGCAGTGTAGCCTACAATCTCTGGTAATAAGAGTCGATAAACTATTTTCAGAATCTGGTTTCAATATCTGTGAACAGAAAGACATACAAATCTGAGCAAATTATCAAGCAGTTTTCAGATGTACGTCACAGGAACGGTGAATAAACAAGTCTGTGAGGCCTGGTTATCCTAGATACATTAAGTGTAAAAAAAAAAAAAAAAATATTTGGGGGCTCCTCCGCACAAATTAAATAGTGTGAAATCTAAGGAAAGCAGCCTACCCATACACAACACAGGTGATTTTAATCAAAGTTAACTATTGAACACTAACTGACAAGGAACAACTATAGGCTTTTCGAAATGTCGAACCTTCTATGAAATGTACAAAACAAATGCCAAAGTGTACATTGAGAGTTGTGTGTCTATGTACGACACAACAATTGTTGCAAACGCCCGAATATCGCGTGCTAAAGAAACCGCGGAGATTCATAGAAGGAACGTTTACGATTTGTTCTTACCTGAACTTTCAGCCGTGGACCTCCGCCTACGCCTCTCCATATCAACAATAGGAGCTTTAATGTGAGACATTATTATTGATTATAATTCCCATAGAGATAACACCACGCCGGTTTTATCAACTCAATCCCGTTCTTCAGCGTTTCTCTGTGCGCTTCCTAACCATTGATGACATGCATGCATCTATCCAAACAACTCGTGGGAATTGTCGATCATCATATCTTGTCCTTCTCCATCGACTGCATTCTGGGATGTGTAGTGACTCTGTGTCATGTCCTGTGCCCATTCTAAATATAAAACAACTTTGTTTGAAAATCCAACTCATAACTTATGCTGTTTATGATGAAATATGTTCTATTGAATAATATGTATTTTCTGTCATGCTGTGTAGACCTATTTCAGGGATGGCCAACATTGATGCGGGTGGGGGCAGTTGTTTGACGTTTTTAATATAATATCTGTGAGTGAGACAGACTAACACAATCAATGGGGCCCCTGTTGGTAATTCGACCATAAACCAAGTTGGGTCAGCTGGACGCTAAACTAATTTAGCTATCTTAAAAAATGTTAGCTGACATGGTGGGCTAATTGACTGTCTATCCGTGACTGTACTAACAAGAGAAAAATTGTTGATGCCCAACCAAATTATTCTACTATTCTAACTGACGTGAGTGAGTTTTTTTAAATTGTATTTTTGGGGGGAAATTGATCCGAGGACTTTCAAAAGTGGCCAGTTGCTTATCCCTGGCCTATTTACTTTACCAAGGAAAATAACATTTCATACTGAGTGGAGACCTAAAAACTATCTGTGAAAGGAAACATTATTCCAACAAGTGTAGGACAACAGAACGATGGACCATCAACACTAGAAATATGTTTTATTCACAAATCTCAATAAATCAATCAAAAAACAACAACACCAGAATTCTAGGTTTCCTTTTATTTACATAATTATACAAAAATACAGCTTCATGATCAAAGTAATACAATTCTGTGTTCAAGATATGAGTGTGGAGATTAACAGCAGTAAGCTACATAGACAATAGGGGAATGGATTTTGCCAATATAAAGAACCCACAAAGAGATGGACTATTTATTTAGTTCTCTTTGACAGCAAAATAAAACTCTGAGAATGTTCACAATACCTCAAAAAGTATATCAAGGTTCATTTCCCATGGAATAAACTGGCTGGTCAGTATCCAACATGAGAAATATTACAGTTGATGTCATATACACTTGATAGATCCCTTATGTCTTTTCACAAAACACATTTTTTAATGGAAATTTACATTCGTTTGCACTGATGGTGCAAGAAATGTCCAAATGTATTAAGCAAATGTTACAGTGTTATTTTCATTGCAGTGCTTTACAGCTTGCTTAATTTATCTTCCAGACATGGACATTTTAGAAACCATCTCTGATACACATATCACATTAGCTATCACATTAGCTAACATAATCCTGCAGCAACAAGAAATGTGAGTTATTATGTGGATTATAATTAATGACCATTTTTGTAGCGGTTGATCCACTTTTCTTAACTTCAGAAGCCATTTTAAACGTCAAATGCAGTACAAGTTTTACATTTCTCCTGCAACAGGTTGATCAAATTAAGATTCTACATCTGTAGTTTGGCACCATCTTTATTCTGTTGTGAGTGTGACGCAAAGACAATAATACTAAATTACTTCGGTTACAGCATCGGTACAACTACATCATGAGCTTCAGTGAATTGTCCCCTTTGCTGAGCAAATCTGTAATGTACCTCAGCATGGAAAACCAACCAAACATACAGTCTAACAACTTAGAATTGTACAAGTATGCTGCATCCTTGCACAGGAGGTTGGTGGCACTTTAATTGGGGAGGACAGGCTTGTGGTAATGGCTGGAGCGGAATTAGTGGAATGGTATTATATACATCAAACACATCCATGTGTTTGATTCCATTTCATTTGCTCCGTTCCAGCCATTATTATGAGCCGTCCTCCCCTCAGCAGCCTCCACTGCGTCCTCGGTCCCAATAAATGAATAGGTGCACTACACATAGAGAGAGAAGCACAAGACACGTGCATTTAGAAATTGTAGCAGATAATTACAAGCAGAGAATAAAGGTGTTTTGCTCAACTCTAGGACAACATGACGCAATATATAGCACTGTCCTATACAATAAAAACACAGAAAGGTTGTCTATACGTATGCTTAACTTGGGCAGGAGCTCACCGGAGCTGAGTACCGGAGCTGAGTACCGGAGCTGAGTACCGGAGCTGAGTACCAGAGCTGAGTACCGGAGCTGAGTACCGGAGCTGAGTACCAGAGCTGAGTACCGGAGCTGAGTACCGGCACCTCACATTTTTCTACTGCCTGTTCTTCTTATAGAATATTAGCTGAAAAGTATTGTGGAGCTCCTGCACCTAAATAAAAACAGTACCAGCATGTAAAATGAGTACCGGCACCTACTGTATTTCAGTCCAAGTCAAGCACTGCTGCCAATAGAGTAAAACACAATGTGGAAATACTACATACTACAGTAAAAAAATAACCCTTTTTAATACAATTGTACAGAAAAAAAACGTAACAATTTAACTGATGTAGCTAACATGTGCAAGAACACTTTCAAGAAATGAAGTGATTGATTCCCACTCAGTTGTGTATTTCATTTCCACTGGTATAAAAACCTAATCAATTCTCTTTCGCCTCAGGTGAAAAAAGCTCACTTTTGTGTGATTGCACCAGGCAATATAAAAACAGTTCTATATATGACTACTAGTTGACGATGATATACAAAGACATGGAACTTCCAGAGCCTGATAGTTTCTGCATCATATGAGGCTGCATGTCAATCATCTAAAGTGGCTTCCTCTCCATGGTTACAGATCTAGTTTATTAACACAGGCTAGTTGAAAGCAATATGGAGAACGCCTACATGGAATTAGTTTTCACCGGTCCAGTTTTCTAAAGTCAGCAATGACGTGGAAAAGAGAGAAAGAAAGGAAGCCACTTTACACTACTTACATGAACCCTAAGATGCATGAAATGACTCAGGGAACGACAAGATCCCTGGAAGAGTCTTGGAAGTCATGTAATGAATGAATGGCTATGAGACTGAAATCAACAAGAGTGATATCTGATCCAAGAGATAGTGACCCGGGATCATGTCAGTGATGGTGACCCTCATCCAATTCGTTCAGAGTTGAGCTGCCTCTTCTGCTGCCATCATTCAATGAAATGTTTCTGACAACAGAAGTTAGTTGTTGCAACATGGGTGATCATGTCCGTTTTCTGACCAATGCCACAAGTGGAATTATTTTCGGTAAGTCACACAGCATTGACGAGTCTGGGAGGCGTTTCCCAAAAGCTTTTTAGCTAACGAGGTACTTTATTTCTCTCCACAACTATAGACCCAGACCACTTGTAGAACAGAAAAGTGCTTTATTCAAATAATTTAGCTCATTTAGACAGGCAGACTAATTCTGATCTTTTTTTCACCAATCAGATCTGAAAAGGATGTGATGTGAAAAGATTTGATGTGATTGGTCAAAAGACCAATTAGTGTTAAAAATATCAGAATTAGGCTGCCTGTCTAAACAGCAGCTATAGATTTTTAAACACATTTTTATGAAACTGTAGCTACTGTGATTTGTTAAGAGAAATTCAGAGCCACCCCACTGGGTACAGAAGTCAGTTCAACGTCTAGTTTTGATTTACATTTGGTTGAGTTGTTAACTAACGTGAATTCAATGTGAAATCAACAACAAATGTCACCATTTCATTGGATTTAGCTTAAAGGTTGGTTGAAAAAAATACGAAATGCCCTTACGTTGATGACTTTTTTCAAATACAATCAGTTTTCCACATTGATTCAACGTCATCACATAGATTTTGGGGGGTTGAAATGATGTGGAAACAACGTTGATTCAACCAGTTTGTGCCCAGTGGGACATAAGCCAAGAAGCTTTCATGAAACTCACCCTTGGCCTGATCAGTTGTCCTTTAGCCCTTCCCTTTAAATGAAACAGATCTGACCAATTAACTTGACTTGAGTCCTGTTTCATCTCGACTGTTGGGCAGTGACAAGGGAGCACCATAAGTGTAAGTATCCAGCACTTTTCTCTCACAGTCTGTAAAAACCCCCAGAAAAGCCCACAACCACACATGGTTGCTCTCAGAAGTCAGAGTCAGCATCCATAAGCTCTGCCTCCATCAGGTTGGTTCTAGAGTGGATCTGCCCCCACTCCGCCCTCCTTTGACCCCCCTGCGACCTCCCCACGTGGTCTGTCCTCCCAGACAGCCCTGCCATAGGCGCCACCTCCCCAGAGTAGTGGAACGCTCCATTGGGCTGCCAGAAGGAGAGGGGTGGTTGTTGGGGGCGGCAGCGAGGCCCCAGGCCGAGGTCCTCTGGCAGGTCGCTGAGGGAGAGGGGGTTGAGGTCAGGGTACCTGCTCCTCTGGCTAGAGGAGGCCTCCAGGGCTCCTCCGTACCTCTCCTGGTAGGGCAGGGGATGAGAGGGCCTAAACTCAGGGTAAGAGCCTGGAAGGACGTCCTCAGCCTCCCGGTGCTGCCTCAGATTGGCCACCAGGCTCCTGTGGCCGGGCAGCTTGGGTAGCCGTGGCACCGAGCTGGTGCCAAACTCTCGCTGACGGTAGCCCTGGTGTTCGGCCAGCTCCTCCAGAGGACGCGCCTCCTTCTTCCTCTTCTTCCTCTTCTTCTTCCTCTTCATCATCTCAGGGGAGATCTCCGCCTCCACCATCCACAGCTTGTTCCTCTCCTCTGGCGGTGGAACTGGGGGAAAGAGCAGGGTGAGATTCAGACTCATAATGGTAACATGGTAGCAGGATTAAATCAGACTGGTGGCTGAACTGACAATTCTGTAGCCTGGTTATATAATACTGAATACTGCCATTGTGAGCACAGCATTCGGTCTGGCTTAACCAGGCTAGTAACATAGGCCCTGTTTGAATCTGTACATGACTGGATAAGTGAAAGTAAAGGCCTTAACCCATTGCTTTAACCAATCCAACTGTCTACGATCTGCTATCGTTTCAAGAAAGAATGCAATGAACTCAAGGAAGAGTGCAGATGTCAGACAATGTCAATAAGCAGGTGGCAGCTCTCACCAGGTGTCCCTGTAGGGGTGACAGAGATGTCCTGCGGTAGAATGGCGCCCCTCCTGGCCACCATCTTGTTCACATGCTGGGCCCAGGCTGAAGACATCTCGTTGGATGGCTCCCCGTTCAGGTCAAAGTTGATGCCAGCTACCAATGAGAAAGAAGACAAGACAGCTCAACCATTACTATCCATTATATAGTAGAAGAGCTCAACCATTACTATCCATCATACAGTAGAAGAGTTCAACCATTAATATCCATTATATAGTAGAAGAGCTCAACCATTACTATCCATTATACAGTAGAGCTCAACCATTACTATACATTATACAGTAGAAGAGCTCAACCATTACTATCCATTATACAGTAGAAGAGCTCAACCATTACTATCCATTATACAGTAGAGCTCAACCATTACTATCCATTATATAGTAGAAGAGCTCAACCATTACTATCCATTATATAGTAGAATAGCTCAACCATTACTATCCATTATATAGTAGAAGAGCTCAACCATTACTATCCATTATACAGTAGAAGAGCTCAACCATTACTATCCATTATATAGTAGAATAGCTCAACCATTCCTATCCATTATATAGTAGAAGAGCTCAACCATTACTATCCATTATATAGTAGAAGAGCTCAACCATTACAATCCATTATACAGTAGAGCTCAACCATTCCTATCCATTATATAGTAGAAGAGCTCAACCATTACTATCCATTATACAGTAGAAGAGCTCAACCATTACTATCCATTATACAGTAGAGCTCAACCATAACTATCCATTATATAGTAGAAGAGCTCAACCATTACTATCCATTATATAGTAGAATAGCTCAACCATTCCTATCCATTATATAGTAGAATAGCTCAACCATTCCTATCCATTATATAGTAGAAGAGCTCAACCATTACTATCCATTATATAGTAGAAGAGCTCAACCATTACTATCCATTATACAGTAGAAGAGCTCAACCATTACTATCCATTATACAGTAGAAGAGCTCAACCATTACTATCCATGATATAGTAGAAGAGCTCAACCATTACTATCCATTATATAGTAGAATAGCTCAAACATTACTATCCATTATATAGTAGAAGAGCTCAACCATTACTATCCATTATATAGTAGAAGAGCTCAACCATTACTATCCATTATATAGTAGAAGAGCTCAACCATTACTATCCATTATATAGTAGAAGAGCTCAACCATTACTATCCATTATATAGTGGAAGAGCTCAACCATTACTATCCATTATATAGTAGAAGAGCTCAACCATTACTATCCATTATATAGTAGAAGAGCTCAACCATTACTATCCATTATATAGTAGAATAGCTCAAACATTACTATCCATTATATAGTAGAAGAGCTCAACCATTACTATCCATTATATAGTAGAAGAGCTCAACCATTACTATCCATTATATAGTAGAAGAGCTCAACCATTACTATCCATTATATAGTGGAAGAGCTCAACCATTACTATCCATTATATAGTAGAAGAGCTCAACCATTACTATCCATTATATAGTAGAAGAGCTCAACCATTACTATCCATTATATAGTAGAAGAGCCCAACCATTACAATCCATTATATAGTGGAATAGCTCAACCATTACTATCCATTATATAGTAGAATAGCTCAAACATTACTATCCATTATATAGTAGAATAGCTCAACCATTACTATCCATTATATAGTAGAATAGCTCAACCATTACTATCCATTATATAGTAGAATAGCTCAACCATTACTATCCATTATATAGTAGAATAGCTCAACCATTACTATCCATTATATAGTAGAATAGCTCAACCATTACTATCCATTATATAGTAGAATAGCTCAACCATTACTATCCATTATACAGTAGAATAGCTCAACCATTACTATCCATTATATAGTAGAATAGCTCAACCATTACTATCCATTATATAGTAGAATAGCTCAACCATTACTATGCATTCAGTAAAACCCCCAAAGAGGTTATTTATATAGTAGAAGGCTCCCTGGAGTCCCCTGCAGTGTTCCAATAACTAACAGTTCATACAGTCCCTCCAACATAAGCAAGCATGCTGGCCACCCGTGCCTCAGTGCTTACATTATCTGATGACTCAGTCATTCACTTCTAGTGTCAGACAGACTTCTCAATGACATTCACTACTAGTGTCAGACAGACTTCTCAATGACATTCACTGCTAGTGTCAGACAGACTTCTCAATGACATTCACTGCTAGTGTCAGACAGACTTCTCAATGACATTCACTACGAGTGTCAGACAGACTTCTCAATGACATTCACTACTAGTGTCAGACAGACTTCTCAATGACATTCGCTGCTAGTGTCAGACAGACTTCTCAATGACATTCACTACGAGTGTCAGACAGACTTCTCAATGACATTCACTGCTAGTGTCAGACAGACTTCTCAATGACATTCACTGCTAGTGTCAGACAGACTTCTCAATGACATTCACTGCTAGTGTCAGACAGACTTCTCAATGACATTCACTACTAGTGTCAGACAGACTTCTCAATGACATTCACTACGAGTGTCAGACAGACTTCTCAATGACATTCACTACTAGTGTCAGACAGACTTCTCAATGACATTCGCTGCTAGTGTCAGACAGACTTCTCAATGACATTCACTGCTAGTGTCAGACAGAGTTCTCAATGACATTCACTACTAGTGTCAGACAGACTTCTCAATGACATTCACTACGAGTGTCAGACAGACTTCTCAATGACATTCACTACTAGTGTCAGACAGACTTCTCAATGAAATTCACTGCGAGTGTCAGACAGACTTCTCAATGACATTCACTACGAGTGTCAGACAGACTTCTCAATGACATTCACTGCTAGTGTCAGACAGACTTCTCAATGACATTCACTACTAGTGTCAGACAGACTTCTCAATGACATTCACTACGAGTGTCAGACAGACTTCTCAATGACATTCACTGCTAGTGTCAGACAGACTTCTCAATGACATTCACTACTAGTGTCAGACAGACTTCTCAATGACATTCACTACTAGTGTCAGACAGACTTCTCAATGACATTCACTACTAGTGTCAGACAGACTGCTCAATGACATTCACTGCTAGTGTCAGACAGACTTCTCAATGACATTCACTGCTAGTGTCAGACAGACTTCTCAATGACATTCACTACTAGTATCAGACAGACTTCTCAATGACATTCACTACTAGTGTCAGACAGACTTCTCAATGACATTCACTGCTAGTGTCAGACAGACTTCTCAATGACATTCACTACTAGTGTCAGACAGACTTCTCAATGACATTCATTACTAGTGTCAGACAGACTTCTCAATGACATTCACTACTAGTGTCAGACAGACTTCTCAATGACATTCACTACGAGTGTCAGACAGACTTCTCAATGACATTCACTACTAGTGTCAGACAGACTTCTCAATGACATTCGCTGCTAGTGTCAGACAGACTTCTCAATGACATTCACTGCTAGTGTCAGACAGAGTTCTCAATGACATTCACTACTAGTGTCAGACAGACTTCTCAATGACATTCACTACGAGTGTCAGACAGACTTCTCAATGACATTCACTACTAGTGTCAGACAGACTTCTCAATGAAATTCACTGAGAGTGTCAGACAGACTTCTCAATGACATTCACTACGAGTGTCAGACAGACTTCTCAATGACATTCACTGCTAGTGTCAGACAGACTTCTCAATGACATTCACTACTAGTGTCAGACAGACTTCTCAATGACATTCACTACTAGTGTCAGACAGACTTCTCAATGACATTCACTACTAGTGTCAGACAGACTTCTCAATGACATTCACTGCTAGTGTCAGACAGACTTCTCAATGACATTCACTACTAGTGTCAGACAGACTTCTCAATGAAATTCACTGCGAGTGTCAGACAGACTTCTCAATGACATTCACTACGAGTGTCAGACAGACTTCTCAATGACATTCACTGCTAGTGTCAGACAGACTTCTCAATGACATTCACTACTAGTGTCAGACAGACTTCTCAATGACATTCACTACTAGTGTCAGACAGACTTCTCAATGACATTCACTACTAGTGTCAGACAGACTGCTCAATGACATTCACTGCTAGTGTCAGACAGACTTCTCAATGACATTCACTGCTAGTGTCAGACAGACTTCTCAATGACATTCACTGCTAGTGTCAGACAGTCTGCATGCTGAAGGACAGCTCCTTCTCCGGGTCTTTGTGGACTTACCTACTGGCCCGTCATGAGAGACAGTCTGCATGCTGAAGGACAGCTCCTTCTACGGGTCTTTGTGGACTTACCTACTGGCCCGTCATGAGAGACAGTCTGCATGCTGAAGGACAGCTCCTTCTACGGGTCTTTGTGGACTTACCTACTGGCCCGTCATGAGAGACAGTCTGCATGCTGAAGGACAGCTCCTTCTCCGGGTCTTTGTGGACTTACCTACTGGCCCGTCATGAGAGACAGTGTGCATGCTGAAGGACAGCTCCTTCTCCGGGTCTTTGTGGACTTACCTACTGGCCCGTCATGAGAGACAGTCTGCATGCTGAAGGATAGCTCCTTCTCCGGGTCTTTGTGGACTTACCTACTGGCCCGTCATGAGAGACAGTCTGCATGCTGAAGGACAGCTCCTTCTCCGGGTCTTTGTGGACTTACCTACTGGCCCATCATGAGAGACAGTCTGCATGCTGAAGGACAGCTCCTTCTCCGGGTCTTTGTGGACTTACCTACTGGCCCGTCATGAGAGACAGTCTGCATGCTGAAGGACAGCTCCTTCTCCGGGTCTTTGTGGACTTACCTACTGGCCCATCATGAGAGACAGTCTGCATGCTGAAGGACAGCTCCTTCTCCGGGTCTTTGTGGACTTACCTACTGGCCCGTCATGAGAGACAGTCTGCATGCTGAAGGATAGCTCCTTCTCCGGGTCTTTGTAGACTTACCTACTGGCCTGTCATGAGAGACAGTCTGCATGCTGAAGGACAGCTCCTTCTCCGGGTCTTTGTGGACTTATCTACTGGCCCGTCATGAGAGACAGTCTGCATGCTGAAGGACAGCTCCTTCTCCGGGTCTTTGTAGACTTACCTACTGGCCCGTCATGAGAGACAGTGTGCATGCTGAAGGACAGCTCCTTCTCCGGGTCTTTGTAGACTTACCTACTGGCCCGTCATGAGAGACAGTGTGCATGCTGAAGGATAGCTCCTTCTCCGGGTCTTTGTAGACTTACCTACTGGCCCGTCATGAGAGACAGTGTGCATGCTGAAGGACAGCTCCTTCTCCGGGTCTTTGTGGACTTACCTACTGGCCCGTCATGAGAGACAGTGTGCATGCTGAAGGACAGCTCCTTCTCCGGGTCTTTGTGGACTTACCTACTGGCCCGTCATGAGAGACAGTGTGCATGCTGAAGGACAGCTCCTTCTCCGGGTCTTTGTGGAGCTCCTTGCGCTTGGAGAAGGCCTTGGCTATCATCTTGCTCTTCTTTATCCTCTTGGGCTCATCGTCGCTACGGCCGATAACCCTATGACAGGAACAACAGGTAGATAAATCACAAGGTGACAGACAATGTTGACGTATCCCTTGACGTGGCAATCGCGGTAAATTGTGCAGACATTAAAGCTGAAATCCGTACTTGGTGAAACTACCACGTCCGTTTGAGATACTACGACAACCAAGAAGTTGCATCAAACAACGAACACTGTATTTTTCCACTCAGACATCATTGCAGGTTAGATAGAACAGCATAGTATGTACTGAAGAAAACAAAATGTCTGATGCTGGTACTCCTCTCCTCCGTTTCATCAACAAAACAAAGATAATAACAAATGTGCTGGGGGCGAACAGTGGCGCTGTTTCATCTGATGCAGATTTAACCTTTAATACACAGATGATGCTGTGTGAATGCCTCAGAGAGATAATACAATGTGTAACTCCATACTTGGAAAATTGTTGTTAAAGTTCATGTACTATTTTCTTGTAGCCTATTTTCTCACCTTTTATCTACAAGACACCAACACTTTTTGCTATGAAGGGACTGCCGCCCAGTCTAGTTTCCTGTGTGTGTTCTAAAGGAAATGGCTGCTTACTTGCACCAGGTGCGTTTCCAGATGAGGATCGTGGCCTTGGTCCACACCCAGGTGCTCATGGCGATGCCCGTGCCGAACATAGAGAACAGATTAATCTTTTCCACCAGTAGACTGGGACGGTTCTTGATAGTACATTCTGGGATCGGCTTGTTGGTCTGATGAGCGATCGTCACATTGGCCTCGCACCTGTTCAAAGCCAGTGCAGCGTTCATCAATCAATCCTCAGAGCTCCTTTTTACACAGGCAGTTGCATTTGCTGTGGTAAAATACTCTACATACCCACACCCACTGTAAAGCCATATAAATGAGGCATATTCACATACTGAACTGTTGACATTAACCAGTTGTTTACTTGTTCAGACAGGAAAGAGAAATGTACATTTCTGAGGTGAAATTCATACCAGTCCACTCAAAGTCAACAGAGTGGAGAAATAAGGCTGCATTCACAGCACAACAAACCGGTAGGGCTGTGGTTACCACCAGTCTCAACAGCATCATCTGCTGGGAATCTCCCACTACACCATACAACTGAGGGCTTTTTGTAATACTCTTAAATCTCCCACTACACCATACAACTGAGGGCTTTTTGTAATACTCTTAAATCTCCCACTACACCATACAACTGAGGGCTTTTTGTAATACTCTTAAATCTCCCCCTATCCCATACAACTGAGGGCATGTTCCAATACTCTTAAATCTCCCACTACACCTTACAACTGGGGCCATGTTCCAATACTCTTAAATCTCCCACTACACCATACAACTGAGGGCTTTTTGTAATACTCTTAAATCTCCCCCTATCCCATACAACTGAGGGCATGTTCCAATATTCTTAAATCTCCCACTACACCTTACAACTGAGGGCATGTTCCAATACTCTTAAATCTCCCACTACACCATACAACTGAGGGCTTTTTGTAATACTCTTAAATCTCCCACTACACCTTACAACTGGGGCCATGTTCCAATATTCTTAAATCTCCCACTACACCATACAACTGAGGGCTTTTTGTAATACTCTTAAATCTCCCCCTATCCCATACAACTGAGGGCATGTTCCAATACTCTTAAATCTCCCACTACACCTTACAACTGAGGGCATGTTCCAATACTCTTAAATCTCCCACTACACCTTACAACTGAGGGCATGTTCCAATACTCTTAAATCTCCCACTACACCTTACAACTGGGGCCATGTTCCAAAACTCTTAAATCTCCTACTACATCATACAACTGAGGGCATGTTCCAATACTCTTAAATCTCCCACTACACCTTACAACTGAGGGCA